>NC_084628.1:48297133-48364633 GCF_033978795.1 Nerophis ophidion
CAGCAGGCAGACATTCAACAACAACAAAACATCATGTTGAGTTACGTTTATATATAACATTGCTTGTTTGTGTGTGACAGGAAGAAAAGCTCACTTAGGGAGAATGGGCTTGGCACCAGCTGGTTGATTTGAACTGATATCACACCAAATTGGTGCCATTAGGATAAGAATACGTTTAAATACACATTGAAATATCTGTTTTATTGTTTTCCTGTACATTGATATTATTACACTTTCAATAAATACAATTTAAAACATTTGTACAATTACTTGCTGTACAATGAAATATACACATTTGATTAAAAAAACACCTTCAGGCGACAAAAGCTGACATTTTCGTCTTTTCAGTAAAATTTTGCTGTATTTTGGCCATCATTCTTCTTTTTACTTTCTTATACACAAGTTTTACTATAAGGGGTTTTTAATGTTAAATTTAAAAATATTAGTGTCAATTTTTTTCAATACTTCAAAAGCAATGATATGATGTAAAATGATATAATGAAAAACACTTGATATAAATTATATAAAAGTCATTTAATCATTCAATTGGCATAAAACATGTTGAATTCATATTTTATTTCACTTTTTTTTTCTCAAATCTTTGTTTAAAATGTGTTTTAACCCTCTGAAGGCCTTTTGTTCAAATGACGTCGAAATTTTCAATTCATATAAAATTGCATAAGACACGTTATTTTTACTCATTCAAACCTGAAAAATATAATCAAAATGTTTTTTAAAAGTGTGGAAAAATTTAGAAAAAAATGTGCATGTTCGGCTGACCCCATGCAATTTTATCACTTCTAAAACAACACCGATATAAGAGCCTTGAATATAGACCGATACTGATTTTGATGTGATGTGATATCAGCAGGAAGGTACATACTTGTGTTATGTTATGCAATTGATTATTAAAAAAGGTTGAAATGAGTCAAACTGGTTGTTTCTGGCGACACACGGTGGCCACAATGGATCATTACGTTCATGACGCGGTTGTCACGTCCCGGGCGCGCCAGACCGGCGGCAGCAAGCAGCTGCAATCAATCGCCAGAAATCAGCACACCTGGAGCGCTGATGATCACACCAACCGAGATAAGTCTGCTCAACCTGCTATCCCGGGCCGGAACGTAACCATCCGTTCCCGTACGGTAGGCCGTCTACATGCTTGATGCAATCCTGCTCTCCCTGTGTTCTCCCCCTCAGTGTTTCATTGTGCCTTCCTTGTCGTCTTCCCCAGCAGTCTGCCTCCGTGCCCGCGTCCACGAGTCCGAGTCTCGTCTGTTCTTCCCGGACTGCCTCCTCGATCCTCGACCCCCGCTTGGACACGGACCTTCTTCGCATCCGCTATAGCCCCCGACTTCTTGCTTGCCTCACGGACCTTTGAGCGCTGCCTTGTCCCTCCTCTCGTCCAACATTTACGGTAACACTCAACAGTCGATCTCTACACGTAGCCACACACCACATACAGTTTTGGATCTAGTTCACAATCCAATTCATTCATTTATATTTTTATTATTTGACTATTATAAAAAATATAGTTAATATATACAATAAATCATAGAGCAATATTGCCCCCTGTTGTCTGTGCCATTTATACTCCTCCCGTACGTAACAGCAGCAAGCTAAATAATGTGAACACGTTTGTTACTGGACACTTTCTAATACGCGTCTGCCTTGGAGACTTTGTAGGTTTAAAAAAAATCATAACTATGTGATACATTTGTATATTCACACATTTTACATTGCAATATTGTTCAAGAAGGACACTTATTAACATGCTTGATATGTTTGTTTGGGACTGAAGTTTATTAGGAAATTTGATTTATAAAATAACTTTTAAAAAACATGACTCCTAAATGCCGGCATTAGAGGCTTGCGTGCTGACCACCGAGCTAAAAGCTCACTTGGCAACCGCAGCAACCCGGGTTCAGGTCCAGGTCAGGCCACCTATGTAACCCAGGTGGTTTGGCCTCCTTCCTTTAAACCGTCCCGCACGGGAACGCAAGACTGGTCGTCCGTGTGAGAGGCAATTGTGCTGACCTCCGAGCTATTAGCCCAGACTGGCTACCTTGGCAGCCAGCACACTCTTGAATCTGCCAGGGAGTAATGTTTGCTAACGTACACCAATACTTGCTACACTAGCACCAATTTCCAGGAGTTTCCTCACCTTCTGAGTAGCCTCTGATGTACTAATGGTTTCTAATCTTCTACAAATGTGTAGAATAAATATTACATTTCAACATTTCTGTCAACCAAGATTTGCTTCAGCCTGCAACACATAGTCATTTTGATAGTAGGCTATTATAGCTAATATAGACACTTACGTCAGGCGTTGCCTTCAATACAACACTTATATAAGACTTTTCAAGTCATTTTGATAGTAGGCTATTATAGCTAATATAGACACTTACGTCAGGCGTTGCCTTCAATACAACACTTATATAAGACTTTTCAAGTCATTTTGATAGTAGGCTATTATAGCTAATATAGACACTTACGTCAGGCGTTGCCTTCAATACAACACTTATATAAGACTTTTCAAGTCATTTTGATAGTAGGCTATTATAGCTAATATAGACACTTACATCATGTGTTGTCTTCATTCTAACACTTATATAAGTCTTTTAAAGTCATTTTAATAGTAGGCTAATATAGACACTTACATCATGTGTTGTCTTCATTATAACACTTATATAAGACTTTTAAAGTCATGTTGATAGTAGGCCAACAAAGCTAATATAGACACTTACGTCATGTGTTGTCTTCATTATAACACTTATATAAGACTTTTAAAGTCATTTTGATAGTAGGCTAATATAGACACTTACGTCATGTGTTGTCTTCATTATAACACTTATATAAGACTTTTAAAGTCATTTTGATAGTAGGCTAATATAGACACTTACGTCATGTGTTGTCTTCATTATAACACTTATATAAGACTTTTAAAGTCATGTTGATAGTAGGCTAATATAGACACTTCCATCATGTGTTGTCTTCATTACAACACTTATATAAGACTTTTAAAGTCATGTTGATAGTAGGCTAATATAGACACTTACGTCATGTGTTGTCTTCATTATAACACTTATATAAGACTTTTAAAGTCATGTTGATAGTAGGCTATTAGAGCTAATATAGACACTTACGTCATGTGTTGTCTTCATTATAACACTTATATAAGACTTTTAAAGTCATTTTGATAGTAGGCTAATATAGACACTTACATCATGTGTTGTCTTCATTATAACACTTATATAAGGTTTTTAAACTAATTCTGATAGTAGGCTAACATAGCTAATATAGACACTTCCATCATGTGTTGTCTTCATTATAACACTTATGTAAGACTTTTAAAGTCATTTCGATGGTAGGCTATTACTGTGTCGTCTTCATTATACAAGACTTTTAAAGTCATTTTGATAGTAAGCTATTATAGCTAATATAGACACTTACATCATGTGTTGTCTTCATTATAACACTTATATAAGACTTTTAAAGTCATGTTGATAGTAGGCTAATATAGACACTTACGTCATGTGTTGTCTTCATTATAACACTTATATAAGACTTTGAAAGTCATGTTGATAGTAGGCTATTAGAGCTAATATAGACACTTACGTCATGTGTTGTCTTCATTATAACACTTATATAAGACTTTTAAAGTCATTTTGATAGTAGGCTAATATAGACACTTACATCATGTGTTGTCTTCATTATAACACTTATATAAGGTTTTTAAACTAATTCTGATAGTAGGCTAACATAGCTAATATAGACACTTCCATCATGTGTTGTCTTCATTATAACACTTATGTAAGACTTTTAAAGTCATTTCGATGGTAGGCTATTACTGTGTCGTCTTCATTATACAAGACTTTTAAAGTCATTTTGATAGTAGGCTATTATAGCTAATATAGACACTTACATCATGTGTTGTCTTCATTATAACACTTATATAAGACTTTTAAAGTCATGTTGATAGTAGGCTAATATAGACACTTACGTCATGTGTTGTCTTCATTATAACACTTATATAAGACTTTTAAAGTCATGTTGATAGTAGGCTATTAGAGCTAATATAGACACTTACGTCATGTGTTGTCTTCATTATAACACTTATATAAGACTTTTAAAGTCATTTTGATAGTAGGCTAATATAGACACTTACATCATGTGTTGTCTTCATTATAACACTTATATAAGGTTTTTAAACTAATTCTGATAGTAGGCTAACATAGCTAATATAGACACTTCCATCATGTGTTGTCTTCATTATAACACTTATGTAAGACTTTTAAAGTCATTTCGATGGTAGGCTATTACTGTGTCGTCTTCATTATACAAGACTTTTAAAGTCATTTTGATAGTAGGCTATTATAGCTAATATAGACACTTACATCATGTGTTGTCTTCATTATAACACTTATATAAGACTTTTAAAGTCATGTTGATAGTAGGCTAATATAGACACTTACGTCATGTGTTGTCTTCATTATAACACTTATATAAGACTTTGAAAGTCATGTTGATAGTAGGCTATTAGAGCTAATATAGACACTTACGTCATGTGTTGTCTTCATTATAACACTTATATAAGACTTTTAAAGTCATTTTGATAGTAGGCTAATATAGACACTTACATCATGTGTTGTCTTCATTATAACACTTATATAAGGTTTTTAAACTAATTCTGATAGTAGGCTAACATAGCTAATATAGACACTTCCATCATGTGTTGTCTTCATTATAACACTTATATAAGACTTTTAAAGTCATTTCGATAGTAGGCTATTATAGCTAATATAGACACTTACGTCATGTGTTGTCTTCATTATAACACTTATATAAGTCTTTTAAAGTCATGTTGATAGTAGGCTATTAGAGCTAATATAGACACTTACGTCATGTGTTGTCTTCATTATAACACTTATATAAGACTTTGAAAGTCATGTTGATAGTAGGCTATTAGAGCTAATATAGACACTTACGTCATGTGTTGTCTTCATTATAACACTTATATAAGACTTTTAAAGTCATTTTGATAGTAGGCTAATATAGACACTTACATCATGTGTTGTCTTCATTATAACACTTATATAAGGTTTTTAAACTAATTCTGATAGTAGGCTAACATAGCTAATATAGACACTTCCATCATGTGTTGTCTTCATTATAACACTTATATAAGACTTTTAAAGTCATTTCGATAGTAGGCTATTATAGCTAATATAGACACTTACGTCATGTGTTGTCTTCATTATAACACTTATATAAGTCTTTTAAAGTCATGTTGATAGTAGGCTATTAGAGCTAATATAGACACTTACGTCATGTGTTGTCTTCATTATAACACTTATATAAGACTTTTAAAGTCATGTTGATAGTAGGCTATTAGAGCTAATATAGACACTTACGTCATGTGTTGTCTTCATTATAACACTTATATAAGACTTTTAAAGTCATTTCGATAGTAGGCTATTATAGCTAATATAGACACTTACGTCATGTGTTGTCTTCATTATAACACTTATATAAGACTTTTAAAGTCATGTTGATAGTAGGCCATTAGAGCTAATATAGACACTTACGTCATGTGTTGTCTTCATTATAACACTTATATAAGACTTTTAAAGTCATGTTGATAGTAGGCTAATATAGACACTTACATCATGTGTTGTCTTCATTATAACACTTATATAAGACTTTTAAAGTCATGTTGATAGTAGGCTATTAGAGCTAATATAGACACTTACGTCATGTGTTGTCTTCATTATAACACTTATATAAGACTTTTAAAGTCATGTTGATAGTAGGCTATTAGAGCTAATATAGACACTTACGTCATGTGTTGTCTTCATTATAACACTTATATAAGACTTTTAAAGTCATTTTGATAGTAGGCTAATATAGACACTTACATCATGTGTTGTCTTCATTATAACACTTATATAAGGTTTTTAAACTAATTCTGATAGTAGGCTAACATAGCTAATATAGACACTTCCATCATGTGTTGTCTTCATTATAACACTTATATAAGACTTTTAAAGTCATTTCGATAGTAGGCTATTATAGCTAATATAGACACTTACGTCATGTGTTGTCTTTATTATAACACTTATATAAGTCTTTTAAAGTCATTTTGATAGTAGGCTATTAGAGCTAATATAGACACTTACATCATGTGTTGCCTTCATTATAACACTTAATTTTTTGCTTTGACAGATTAGTTTTTTATCATTTTGGTCCAATCTGGCTCTTTCAACATTTTTGGTTGGCGACCCTGCACTAGCTCGAAATAATATGAAGGAATAAGTGCTCAGTGAACTTTAAGTTAAGTGTAGATGGAACTTTGTTGACGACAGGAAGTTAGCAGCTACTAACAGGTACTATTTGGCAGGTAGTTGTTTTTGTATAGTTATTGTGTACTATTGACTTGGTTTTGCTCAAACAATTGTATGAAGAGAAAGAGACCAAGGAAGTGGTGTGTTGATATTGTTAAAGTATCAATAGCATTAATACCTCAAAAAATGTATTCATCCTGCTTGAAGATCAGCGAGACTTACGGGAAGAAGGGCGCTACAGGTGGCCACCTCACACAGCCGGGTGACACAATGCAGGTAGAACGTGGACACGGTCAGATTTCTGTGCTCCAAGAATCTGAAAGCCTCGAAGGAGAAGCGCGCCTCCTGAGATTGGCCGTTGAGCTCCACTTTGGTCTGGGCGTCACGTGTACATCTTAGCAGGACAAAGAGAAGCGTGGGTCTTGTCCTCCGGCAGAGAAAGTGGAAGTGTCACCTTAAGTGGGACGCTTTGTGTACTCACCCGATGAAAAGGTCATAGTAGGCGTCGAAGTCGGGATACGGACTGGTGGTGGCGTAGCATCGATCCAGCAGCACGTTGAACCTGCGGGTAAGATCATCACGTGTCTTTTCGTCTCCACTTTTGAAAAGAAGCAGGATCACTAAGCAGGCGCTTTACCTGTCCGTCAGATTGGTGGCTGTGACGGCAACATAGATCTTGGTCTTCAGCTGCAGACCCGTCGATGGGACTGTAAGTGGATTCTGGTACTGATCATCCTGACCAACCAGACCAAATGCAAGTTATTCAAGTTTTAAGTAAAGTGGTGGATCTGAGAGAAAGTGGTCACCAGTTTATTTAGTATTTAGTTTTAGTCATTGTCTTTTCCAGACTTTTTGACAAAGAAACATTTCTCTAATTTTTGGCACTTGGGAAAAAATTCTGACTTTCTGACATTTAGAAATAATCCAGACTTTTCGACATTTACAAGAAAATCATGACTTTTTGACAAAAACATTTCCGACTTTTTAGCACTTATAAAAACTCCCAACTTTTTGACACTTGGAAAAAATTCTGATTTTTTTGCCCAAAAATATACAGATTTTTGACACTTGGAAAAAAATCACGACTTTTTGACATTTCAAAAAAATCCCGAGTTTTTGACCCAAAAAAAATGTCAGACTTTTAACACTTGGGAAAAATCCAGACATTTGGACAAAAATACTTTCCGACTTTTTGACACTTGTGAAAAAATCCCAACTTTTTGACAAAAAAAATGTTGCAACTTTTTGATACTTCGAAAAAAAATCACATCTTTTTGACACTTAGAAAACATCACAAGTTTTGACAAAGAAAATTCAGATTTTTTAACACTCGGAAAAAAATCCAGACTTTTTGACACTTAGAAAAAATCCCAACTTTTTGGCAAAAATAATTTTCGCCTTTTTTACACTTAGAAAAAAATCCAGATTTTTTTACCCAAAAAATACAGATTTTTGACACTTAGGAAAAATCCAGACATTTGGACAAAAATAATTTCCGACTTTTTGACAAAAATACTTTCCGACTTTTTGACACTTGTAAAAAAATCCCGACTTTTTGACAAAAAAAATGTTGCAACTTTTTGATACTTTGAAAAAAAATCACATCTTTTTGACACTTAGAAAACATCACAAGTTTTGACAAAGAAAATTCAGATTTTTTAACACTCGGAAAAAAATCCAGACTTTTTGACACTTAGAAAAAATCCCAACTTTTTGGCAAAAATAATTTTCGCCTTTTTTACACAGAAAAAAATCCAGATTTTTTTACCCAAAAAATACAGATTTTTGACACTTTGAAAAAATCCAGAATTTTGGACAGAAAAAAAATATCAGACTTTTTAACGCTTAGAAAAAATCAAGACTTTTTGACAAAAATAATTTCCGACTTTTCGAAAAAAATAATTTCTGACTTTTTGACACTTATACAAAAATCCCAACTTTTTGACCAAAAAATTCCCGACTTTCTAACACTCGGAAAAAAATCCCGACTTTTTGACAAAAAAAATGTTTGCGACTTTTTGACGCTTGTAAAGAATCCCAACTTTTTGGCAAAAATAATTTTCGCCTTTTTTACACTTAGAAAAAAATCCAGATTTTTTTGACCAAAAAAATACAGATTTTTGACACTTGGGAAAAATCCAGACATTTGGACAAAAATAGTTTCCGACTTTTTGACAAAAATACTTTCCGACTTTTTGACACTTGTAAAAAAATCCTGACTTTTTGACAAAAAAAATGTTGCAACTTTTTGATACTTAGAAAAAAAATCACATCTTTTTGACACTTAGAAAACATCACAAGTTTTAACAAAGAAAATTCAGATTTTTTAACACTCGGAAAAAAATCCAGACTTTTTGACACTTAGAAAAAATCCCAACTTTTTGGCAAAAAATGTTTTCGCCTTTTCTACACTTAGAAAAAAAATCCAGATTTTTTGGCCAAGAAAATACAGATTTTTGACACTTTGAAAAAATCCCGAATTTTTGACAGAAAAAAAATGTCAGACTTTTTAACACTTGCAAAAAATCCAGACTTTTTGACAAAAATAATTTCCGACATTTGGACAAAGATAATTTCCGACTTTTTGACACTTATAAAAAACCCAACTTTTTGACAAAAAAAATTCCCGACTTTTTAACACTCGGAAAAAAATCCCGACTTTTTGACAAAAAAATGTTTGCGACTTTTTGACGCTTGGAAAAAAATCACCACTCTTTGTCACTTGAAAAATATCACAAGTTTTTGACAATGAAAATTCAGATTTTTTTAACACTGGCTGTGACGGCAACATAGATCTTGGACTTGAGCTGCAGACCCGTCGATGGGACTGTAAGCGGATTCTGGTACTGATCATCCTGACCAACCAGACCAAATGCAAGTTATTCAAGTTTTAAGTAAAGTGGTGGATCTGAGGGAAAGTGGTCAACAGTTTATTTAGTATTTAGTTTTAGTCATTGTCTTTTCCGGACTTTTTGACAAAGAAACATTTCTCAAATTTTTGGCACTTCGAAAAAAATTCTGACTTTCTGACATTTAGAAATAATCCCGACTTTTCGACATTTACAAAAAAAATCATGACTTTTTGACAAAAACATTTCCGACTTTTTAGCACTTATAAAAACTCCCAACTTTTTGACACTTGGAAAAAATTCTGATTTTTTTTTACCAAAAATATACTGATTTCTGACACTTAGAAAAAAATCACGACTTTTTGACACTTCAAAAAAATCCAGAGTTGACAAAAAAAAAATGGCAGACTTTTTAACACTTAAGAAAAATCCAGACTTTTGGACAAAAATAATTTACGACTTTTTGACAAAAATACTTTCCGACTTTTTGACACTTTTAAAAAAAATCCCAACTTTTTGACAAGGAAATTCCCGACTTTTTAACGCAAAAAAAACTCCCGACTTTTTTTTCATTATAACACTTATATAAGACCTTTAAAGTAATTTCTATAGTAGGCTACTGTAGCTAATTTAGACACTTAAGTAATGTGTTGGCTTCATTATAACACTTATATAAGACTTTTAAAGTCATTTTGATAGTAGGCTATTATAGCTAATATAGACACTCACGTCATGTGTTTCCTTCATTATAAGGCTTTTTGAATTTTTTCGGCTCCAGACAAATTAGTTTTCTGTGTTTTTGGTCCAATATGGCTCTTTCAATGTTGCCCTAAGGGAACAACGTCATTTAATGTTTGAAACGTGATTGTATGCATGAGTGTCAGTGTTAATATTTGAATGGGAAATAGAACATTTGGCCCCCGAGAGTCCAAAAGGTTAAGAACCCCCGTCTTACGTCGAAGAGCTGCAAGTTGAGCGTGCTGATGAAGCTGCCGTTGTTGTCTTGAATGGCCAAATTCACACCGGATCTGAAACGAATTGAGGCGGAGGTTTGGTGAAGGAGTGACGGCACACGGTGTCAGGGGGCGCCCCCTCCGCTCCACTCACACGCCCAGCTGGGTGTTGTTCAGCAGATACTGCATGGGGTAGAGGCAGGAGAACTTGTAGTAGAGTTGCGACCTGTAGGTGATCATACCCGACGACGGGTCGATGGAGGTCACGTCGCCGGAGATGTTGACAAACTGGACGTTGGAGAAGTCTGCGAACGCCCCCGTGCCGACCTGGTTGATGATCTGCAGAGAGCGACGATTTCAATTGCGTTCGAACGTCTCAGGCTTTTATTTCAGATTGCAAAGCGTGCACGTACGTTGAAGTCATTCCCGCACAACGTCAAGGAGCTCTCGTTTATGGGGAAGCTGAACTTCAACACGGGCGGCTCAGCGGTCCAGTCGGCCTCCCCGAAACATTCCTCTTTGGTGAACTCGTTATTGAGCACCATCTGCGTCTCGTTGTAAAGCTCTTGGTACACCGGGCACAGGTAGATACTCAGGTCCATGTGCTCGGTGCCACACACCACCGTTATGTCAGAGTTTTCTGGGTCAAAACAACGGGGATATAATTGGGTTGAGGTGGTCTTCAGAAACACAAGAACTTCCAAAATATGTTACCCCTCATTTTGTTGTTACTCAGTCAGTATTTATTGGGATAAAGTAAACATCTGTTCAGTATTTCAACATAAAAGTGTTTGATTGTGAGGCATTAAAAGCAACAAAATGCAAGGGGTCCATCAGACCCACAAACGCTGGCTGAGTAACAACAATATGAATGTTGCACGGAAAAGTTCTCTGCCAGTTTTCTGCATTCCACAGGGATTCTTCTTTTGTGTTTCTGCACCTGCGGTTCCCACACAAGGTTGCAACATTGTTTGTCAACACTGTCTGCTCTCATTTTCTCGCACATTTGACCCTCTGATGTTCTGTGTACCCACACTCTGTCCTATATGTAATAGAAATGTGTCGGGGGGGGGGGGGGGGGGGGGGGTGTGTATGGTGTGTGGTCATTAAATATGTAAAGTTAAAGTACCAATGATTGTCACACACATTATCATTTATTTATCATTTATCTTGTGGGTTCTTCCGAGGATGTTGTAGTCGTAATGATTTGTGCAGTCCTTTGAGACATTTGTGATTAGGGGCTATATAAATAAACATTGATTGATTGATTGATCTTAAACAGTGGAAAACCCCATCTGCACCCAACTTCAGGAAATGGTTAAATGAACTTGTGGACGTAATGACTCATGAAAAAATAAGATATATCAACTATATGATTTGCCTCAGAAGCAGGACAGGACAAAAAAAATTAAAGTAAATAAACTCTACAAATATGAATAAATGGGAACTAACCTGGAAGCCTTTACTGAGATATATTGACTCTAAACCTATAGACATTTAAAAAAAATTCAGTATCTTTTTTTTTTGTGTATTATTATTTTTTTGTATTGTTCCCTCACTTCCTTTGCTTTTTTTGTGTCATTTTTGATATGGTTTTGTCACGATTTACTTGCTTTTTTTGTGACTTAAAAAATTAAAAAATGTATATATATATATATATATATATATAATATTTTTTTTTTTTCACATAAAATCCAATCCATTTTATTTGTACAGCACATTTAAACAAGAGCAATGTTTCCAAAATGCTGCACAATATTGAAAACAATATTCAAATATTATCCTTAGCTCCACCAATGACTGAATAAAACCCAAAAAATAAATAAATACAAAACCAATATAAAAAAATATAGAAATAAATATGATTAATGACGATTTGTTTTTATAAAATTGAATGATTAAAATGTTATAATTATATAAATCAAATGATTAGATTCCAGAAAAGACAGAATGAGATAGTCTACCTCTTGTGCGAAACAAAAATGTATAAAATGACTTAACACATTAAAATCACTAGTAAAACCTTTAAAATGACTCCCTAAACACAACAAATAACTTCTAAAACATTAAAAAAGACTCGAAAACACATAAAATGACTCCTAAGTGATGCACAGTGACCTCTAAAACATAAATTACTCTTAAAACACGTAATAAGACTCTTAAAAACACGTAAAAAAGACTCCTAAAAACATGTTAAAAAGACTCCTAAAACACGTAAAATGACTCTTAAAACAGTAGCAAGACTCCTAAAACACGTGATAAGATTTCTAAAAACATGTAAAAAGACTCCTAAAACATTTAATAAGACTCCTAAAAACACATAAAAAAGGCTCCTAAAACACGTAAAAAGACTCCAACAGAAAAAGACTCTTAAAACAGTAACAAGACTTCTTAAACATGTAATAAGACTCCAAACAAAACACGTAAAAAGACTCCTAAAACACATAAGACTCCTAAAAACACGTAAAAAAGACTCCTAAAACATGTAAAAAGACACCTAAAAACACATAAAAAAGACTCCTAAAACACGTCAAAAGACTCCTAAAATACGTAAAAAGACTCTTAAAACACGTAATAAGACTCCTAAAACATGTAAAAAGACACCTAAAAACACATAAAAAAGACTCCTAAAACACGTCAAAAGACTCCTAAAATACATACAAAGACTCTTAAAACAGTAGCAAGACTCCTAAAACACATAATAAGACTCCTAAAACATGTAAAAAGACTCCTAAAACACGTTGAAAGACTCCTAAAAACATGTAAAAAGAATCTTAAAACAGTAACAAGACTCCTAAAACACATAAGACTCCGAAAAACACGTAAAAAGACTCCTAAAACACGTAATAAGACTCCTTAAAACACGTAAAAAAGACTCCTAAAACACGTAAAAAGACTCTTAAAACACGTAATAGGACTCCTAAAACACGTAAAAAAAGACTCCTAAAACACGTAATAAGACTCCTAAAAACACGTAAAAAAAGACTCCTAAAACACGTAAAAAGACTCCTAAAAACACGTAAAAAGACTCCTAAAACACGTAATAAGACTCCCCAAAACACGTAAAAAGACTCTTAAAGGCCTACTGAAAGCCACTACTAGCGACCACGCAGTCTGATAGTTTATATATCAATGATGAAATATTAACATTGCAACACATGACAATACACCCGCTTTAGTTTACTAAATTGCAATTTTAAATTTTGCGCGAAGTATCCTGTGGAAAACGTCGGTATGATGACGCGTGATGTCTCGGGTTGTAGAGGACATTTTTTTCCAGCCCGATCCCAGCTAAAAGTCGTCTGCTTTAATCACATAATTCCACAGTATTCTGGACATCTGTGTTGCTGAATCTTTTGCAATTTGTTCAATTAATAATGGAGACGTCAAAGAAGAAAGCTGTAGGTGGGAAGCGGTGTATCACGGCTGCCTTTAGCAACACAAACACAGCCGGTGTTTCCTTGTTTACATTCCCGAAGGTGAAGCTTTACTATGGAACAGAGCGGTCAAGCCAACATGGTTCCCGACCACATGTCAACCGGCAGGTTTCCCTGAGAAAATTGTGGTATTACAGCAAATATGACACTGTCATGCGCCATTCATATAAAACTCGCCGGCCATACTAACACTAAATTTACATATCAAGGTGCGGGCTGCAAAATAAGGTCTCACGGGCCAATTTAGTGTTTAGTGTCTGAGACCCCTGCTGTAAACCTTGAGTTGTTTGAAGCCCAAGTGCACTTCCCTCCTCAAGTGTGCATGTATGAAAGGTCTGAGTGAGCAAAGTATGACTGTCAAAAGGGATTTTAACTGGAAAATTCCACAAAATGTATTTGCAAAGGGAAAAGAAAATGTGTGAAGTAATAAGTTCAAGTGTGAGAGTGTCAGATCTGCACATACCAGGTGGTCTGTTTGTGGGACTAGTAATGCACTCTGCTGGAATCTGAGCCTCGGTCTTCAAGAGGAGTCCAAGCTGGCACACCAGGAAAACCAGCCATGTTACCCTGGACAAATCAGCAGAAAATGAAGTACAGTACGCCGCAGACCTCCACCAAGGCCGATACATCATTGCAACGTGAGGATCTATGCACACAAAAATAAATGTTTGCTTAAAGTCTATCAAAATTAACACATTTTCATTTTAAAATATAATTAATGCCGTGATGGAAAAAAAACAAGCATTTATTTTTTTTTGAAAAAGAGAAAGGTCTCACCTGTAAATCCTCATATTGTGTCTCCCAGTGGAGCGCCGCCCAGGCCTCATTTATAGCGTGGCGGGCAGGGCGTGTGTGGTGCTCCATCACACAAAAGTGCAACATGAGCTGTAACTTTAACATCCACGTTTTGTTTCTACATTTTATACCTTGAAATTAGAAGACTCTTCCAATGCAATTGATCAGCGGCCAACATTACGCACACCCGACAACATTCAATAGCATAATTCTGCCAGTGGGAAGGACAGTCATGCTCGCTCCGAGAGGGAATGTTCCAGTATTCATTTTACAGTTTGCAGCCATGAAAGAGAAGAGCATCAAACCTTTTTCTAATGTTTCGGTCTTCTCAGGTTTGCCCAATGACATCATTCAATGTTCTCCACAAACTTCACTCAGACATTAGCATATAGCTCGATAGATAGATGGATGGATGGATGGATGGATGGACTACAATTCTTGGAATGGTGATTCCTTTCGGGATTGATTCTCAATTCAACATGATTCTCATAATACGTTATTTTGGTCTGCAAATATCAGATATATTTTGCCTCAACATTTTTTTGTTATTTTTTTTTCTTGGTCAGCACGGTGCTACAGGGGTTAGTGCGTCTGCCTCACAACACTAAGGTCCTCAGTAGTCTTGGGTTCAATAGACGATCTTTCTGTGTGGAGTTTGCATGTCCTCCCCGTGAATGCGTGGGTTCCCTCCAGGTACTCCAGCTTCCTCCCACCTCCAAAGACATGCACCTGGGGGATAGGCCCCTCCCACCTCCAAAGACATGCACCTGGGGATAGGCCCCTCCCACCTCCAAAGACATGCACCTGGGGATAGGTTGATTGGCAACACTAAATGGTCCCTAGTGTGTGAATGTTGTCTGTCTATCTGTGTTGGCCCTGTGATGAGGTGGCAACTTG
Organism: Nerophis ophidion; assembly: GCF_033978795.1. NCBI lineage: Eukaryota > Metazoa > Chordata > Actinopteri > Syngnathiformes > Syngnathidae > Nerophis > Nerophis ophidion. The sequence goes on from NC_084628.1 coordinate 48,312,409, forward strand.
TCCAGGGTGTACACCGCCTTCTGCCCAAATGCAGCTGGGATAGGTTCCAGCACCTGCCACAACCCGAAGGGAATATGCAGTAGAAAATGGATGGATGTATGTGCATATATACATATTTATGTATATGTATGTATGTATGTGCATATATATATATATTTATATGTATGAATATATATGTGTGTATATATATATATAAATGTATGTATGTATGTACATGTATATATATAGGTATATATGTGCATATATATATATATATATATATATATATATATATATGTATATATATATATATATATATAAATATAGATACATTTTCATCCCATTGGGTTGAGTTTTTTTCTTGTTATTAAGTGGGATCTGAGCCGAGCATGTCGTTGTGGCTTGTGCAGCCCTTTGAGACACTCGTCATATGAGGCTGTATAAGTAAACTTTGATTCAACTGACCTCGATTGATGATTCTTTAAAACGATGTATCAATATAGAATCTGAAGAAAAATTGTGATATGAAGCGATATTTTGAGTACAACTAGTACATAGATAAATTACGTACTTTAATATGAATCCAAACAAACCATACTTTTCGGGCAATGGTGTGCACCGGTTTTCAAACCGCATCTACCAAATTTTAGAATAAATAAACATTTTCACATGCACAAGCCACATCGGACCAAAAGCCGGTACAAACGTCTTTGTAAATGTTTATTTACATACCTTAATTGTTTCCAAATGGCCCCTTTCACACGGCAGTAAAACAGCTGATCAAACAAAACAGAAGTCATCGCCATGGACCCACTCGCTGTGGAAGCTTGCACTCCAACCAGCTGAACAGTCTTAATAATTCCACGGTGACGTCTTGGTGCGTTTACGAAACTGAAGCAACACAAAGAGATTGCCATGGTAAGGTAACAATACTAACACAGACATTTGTAAACATGTTAGCATACTTGCCAATGCAAACGATGTTAGCTTGATTAGATTACGATAGCACGTACAAATACGCATGAAAACACTCCTGCAAACATCAAACACAGGACGGTTTAGTAAGTATGGATTGTTTTAGTTATATTGTAAAACAAACTTAGCTTGGAGTGATGAATGAAGAATTATTTCCAGCAGAAACGCTATGGAGTAACAATACAGGAAACGGGATATACTTCCGGTTCAATGCACAAAACAGGAAGTACCTATTCAATCCGCATCACCAGCACTGAGCGAACTTGTCCAAAAGATGGCGGAATAGCTCAAACAATAACTTACCTTTTCAGTGTCTCTGTCGGTGTTGAAAATTGTCTGTTGAATACAAAACCTGCTTGGCACTCAGCATCAAGGCTTGGAATTGGGGGTTAAATCACCAACAATTACTCCCGGGCGTGGCCACTGCTGCTGCTCACTGCTAACCCTCACCTCCCGGGGGGGGGGGGGGGGGGGGGGGGTGATCAAGGGTGATGAGTCAAATGCAGAGAGTCATTTCGCCACACCTACACTGCAAAAACTGAAATCTAAGTAAGATTATATATCTTAAATAAGGCTGATATTTGCTTATTTTCTGTCTGATAAGATCATTCTTCTCACTGCGCAGATTTCATGTTAGAGTCTTTTACTTGTTTTAAGAGTTTTGCTCCTAAATGATCTCAGTAAGATACTATTTTATGACCTATATTGAGTAAAACATGCTTGAAACTATTTTTGTCCAAATGTCCAGAACACACCCAGCAATGGTGCACAGGAAGGCGGGGAAGAAGAGGGTAAAAAGCGGCCAAAATGGTCAAACGTCACAATTTTGTCCAAAATATCTGCCCGGGTTCCAGTCTCACGAGTCCTGCCACTGGCCGCAGAAGTCCCGGGATGCGAAAAATGTCCAAAACGCACCCAGCAAAGTGCCACCGGAAGTGGGGGAGAAAAGTTGGCAAAAGTCCCCAAAAATGTTCAAAATACCTACCGAGGTTTGAGTCCCACAAGTCCCGGGATTCCCAAAACAGACATAAGATACTCAGCCGAGTCCCATGGGGAGGGGGGATAAAAGTTGGAAAAGTCTGCAAAAGTCCCAAAAATGTTCCACATACCTACCCAGGTTCGAGTCCCACATGATGCGGCACTCGAACACGGGTTTGATTTTTGAACATTTCACCCACTTTTCTCACTTTTCTACCCGCCTTCCTGTGGGACTTTGCTGGGCGCGTTTTGGACATTCTGTGCATCCTGGCCGACGGCGGGACTTGTGGGACGCGAACCTGGGTAAGTATTTTGGACATTTTTGGGACTTTTGGCGACTTTTCCAACTTTTATCCCCCCTCCCCTTGGCACTCGGCTGAGTGTGTTATGAACATTTTGGGCATCCCTAACATGAGATTTTATGTTAGAGTGTTTTACTTGTTTTGCTCCTAAATTTGCTGAGATTTTATGACCCAGATGAGTAAAACATGCTTGAAACTGGAATATCAAGAGTTGCAAAGCTGTGTCATCAACACAAGTATAAAACTACGTTTTTTTTTAAAGTAATCATTTTGTATTTCAAGCATGAAATAAAAAAAATCATGACTTTGACACAATTGTGTCTCATTAAAACAGATGACAGCCAAATGGACTTTGCTGTTTTATTTTCAATGAAACAATAGAAAATAGGTACTCGTAAAGAAGTACACTTGTTATTAGTGAGAATATCTTTATTTTAAGGTATTTTTGGGTTCATTGAGGTTAGCTAATTTTACTTGTTTTGGAAAGTCTTGACAAGCCACATTTTCTTGTTCTATTGGCAGATAATTGTGCTTAGTTCAAATAAAACACCCCTCATTTTTGTATTTTTGTTTCTTGTTTTTGAACACTGACTTTTTGCAGTGTAGAATGTGTTTGACAATCATTGGTACTTTTAACTTTTAACATTGTGGCCGTTCACAGACAAAATTCTGTAAATGTAACCACACCATTTTATAAGCCGCTGGGTCAAAGCGATGGAAAAAGCAGGGGCTTACACTTTGAAAAACACTGTATATATCAATCAAATTATTAGGCGTTTCCAAACTTTAGACTGATGCCGTTCATTGTCCACAACTTGGAATGCATTACATGAAACCATATTTACAAAATGTCTTTTTTTTTCTTAACGTTATTATCGCATGTTACATATATAAACTCCTTTCGTGCGTGCGTGTGTGTGTGCATAAGGGCGGTGCACGTGTTGCGTAGGCAACGCTAACATGACAAAACAAAGTTATCCTTTGCCCGGTCCTGTGAGAAGAACAACTCAGATCTGTTGATGTGATAAAAGTGCTGGGCGACGTTTCGTAAAGGAGACCCTTTTGTTATGGCCTCTGGCTGTAAACTGTAAAAAACAAACAAAAAAAAACTGTCAAAGGAATATGTTGTCGCTGTTGTGAACAGTCCATGAGAAGCATCCACCCATCTGGGAGGAAGCCAGTTTTTCTTTGTGTGGCATCCCCAGGAAAAGGGTCAGGGACTTCAATAGCTGCACCGGTCCCTGATGAGTACTGCCACAATACGCCGAGAGGATACCATCTGGAAAATGAAAGGTGCCTATTACCATACACTCAGCAGATCGCCTTACAAATGCCAAATATTAATCCCTTTTGTTGCACAAAGACGGAAAAAAAAATGCATTTATCTGTGAGCCATGCCCCTAAAGACCCTTTCTGTTGTCTTCCACCTGACAGCAATAAATCTTGTCACTCGGGTAAATGCCTGTATAGACCGAGATCCCAAATCCCAAAGCACGTTTGTGAGATGAATAAAAGTCGAGCTCTTTTCTCAGTATTCCGCTCAAAACATTGAAATACAAACATGTACATATATATATATATATATATATATATTATAAATACTTGAATTTCAGTATTTCCAAATATACACACACATAACACTCCTCTACTCATTGTTGTATTTAAAAGTGCAATGCTTAGCAGTCAGTGCATGCATGATTTTACCAGTCTGATCCCCCATCTGAAATTAGTTTGACATGCCTCCACTACAACTACTGCTGTCAAATGATTTTGTAAATCACATCAATCACATTTTTGGAATTTGGATTAATCATGATTAACCACAGGTTATTTTTTTGCTTGCATAATGCAAATGTACTAAGAAATGGCGTATGTATATATATATATATATATATATATATATATATATATATATATATATGTCTTGATTGGATTGTCCGGAGAATAGTGCTCGATACCGTGGTAGAGCGCAATATGTAGGTGTGGGAAAAAATCACAAGACTACTTCATCTCTACAGATCTGTTTCATGAGGGGTTCCCTCAATCATCAGGAGATTTTAATGGAAGCATTCACATACAATGGTTTATATAGAGCACAGAGTGGGTGGGTACAAGCAGGCGTACCCTACGCCTGCTTGTACCCACCCACTCTGTGCTCTATATAAATCATTGTATGTGAATGCTTCCATTAAAATCTCCTGATGATTGAGGGAACCCCTCATGAAACAGATCTGTAGAGATGAAGTAGTCTTGTGATTTTTTCCCACACCTACATATATATATATATATATATATAAGGGGTGTGGGAAAAAATCGATTCAAATACGAATCGAATAGTTTACGTTGTGCGAATCAAAATCGATTCTCTTTTTTTTTTTAAATCGATTTTTATTTCTTTATTTTATTGTATTTTTTTTAATCAATCCAACAAACCACTACACAGCAATACCATAACAACGCAATCCAATTCCAAAAGCAAAGCTGAGCCAGCAACACTCAGAACTGCAATAAACAGAACAATTGAGAGGAGACACAAACACCACACAGAACAAAACAAAAGTAGTGAAACAAAAATGAATATTATCAACAAAAGTATCAATATTAGTTATAATTTCAGCATAGCAGTGATTAAAAATCCCTCTGACATTATCATTAGACATTTATAAAAATAATCAAAAAGAACAATAGTGTCACAGTGGCTTACACTTGCATGGCATCTCATAAGCTGGACAACACACTGTGTCTAATGTTTGCACAAAGATAAAATAAGTCATATTTTTGGTTCGTTTAATAGTTCAAACAAATTTACATTACTGCAATCAGTTGATAAAACATTGTCCTTTACAATTATAAAAGCTTTTTTTTTTTATCTACTACTCTGCTAGCATGTCAGCAGACTGGGGTAGATCCTGCTGAAATCTATGTATTGAATGAATACACAATCCTTTTGAATCGAGAATGGAATCGAAAAAAATCGATATATTATCGAAGAATCGATATTGAATCGCGCATCGTGGGACACCCAAAGATTCACAGCCCTAATACATATATATATATATATATATATATATATATATATATATATATATATATATATATATATATATATATATTATATATAAATATATATATTGTTGTGTTTGGACCAGATGTTCCTCAGAGGAAATTTAAGTTGCTGGTCAATCCCAAGTTCTTTTGATGACACATAAGCTGATTTAAATGATAACCCAGAACAGAATAGGTATTTTGCAATTTATTCCAAAGCTTTGGAGAGACCAACCTAAAAAAAACAACACATTCAATTCGCGTCGCCTAAGTTTATCTGACAACACTACAGAAGTCTTGTCTTTTTCAATACACCAATAGCCCCCACCCTTCAGAGCGAATACCCATATCTATTGTTTTCCTCAGCTGGAGACAGAAAGAGATAGGAAGAAGGAGTGTGCTACTCCTGAATTCCAAGCTCAATGTAGTCCACAGTGTACCATCGGTCATGAGATAAATGAAAGGTAAAAAGTGTACAAGATGGAACACTAGCTATTTCAAATATGACTAAAGAAAATAAATAACTTTTAAATATGGATATATGTAGATATCTATCTCCTTCAATATATATATATATATATATATATAGAGAGAGAGAGAGAGAGAGAGAGAGAGAGAGAGAGAGAGAGAGAGAGAGAGAGAGAGAGATTTATATATATATATATATGTATTGATTGGATTATCCAGAGAATAGTGCTCGATACCGTGGTAGAGCGCAATATGTAGGTGTGGGGAAAATCACAAGACTACTTCATCTCTACAGAACTGTTTCATGAGGGGTTCCCTCAATCATCAGGAGATTTTGAAAATTTCCTGATGATTCTAAATAAGTCAGTGTATTAACGTGCCGGCTGAAATAAACACATGTGCCTGCCTACTTTATGGGTTAAAGATAAAGCTATGGATAAAAGAGACATATATAATAGTCTCCTTCTTGTTGTGTGTGCAGTTGTGCACTGAGCTCCAAAAGTCGTAGATGTAATAACGTGACTGGACCGGCACCCTGTTTTTATGGAGGGAAAGCGGACGTGACGACAGGCAATCCTTACTCAGGTCCGGCTGGAAATCGGGAGAAATTCGGAAGAACGGTTGTCCCGGGAGATTTTCGGGAGAGGCACTGAAATCCGGGAGTCTCCCAGAGGGTTGGCAAGTATGGCCTTCAGTGATGTCCCACTTCCAATGATAACCTCTCCAAATACCATCATTGATGTCCCACTTCCAATGATAACCTCTCCAAATACCATCATTGATGTCCCACTTCCAATGATAACCTCTCCAAATACCATCTGTGATGTCACCACATGACCTTTGCTGGAGAAATACTCTTCAGCAAGCCTGGGCAATTCTTTGGATTCCTCAGCCAAATTTACAGGAAAAAAAGTGTCTGGGGGCCGGTATGTCTGATTTTTAGGAACACTAATACAAAACCTCACAATAATGTCTGAATGCTAAAAACGCTATGACAGACCGCCTTAAAAAACGGAATGGAAATGACATTTTTTTAACTGAATGAGACACGCAGAATGTACATGAAAACAAAGAATGTGAGATTTACGATATTAACTATGAAGGATAAAACACTGAATATTGACAACATGTGAACGTCACCTACCCTCTCCATCCACATATTTTACAATCAAGCGAAACGCAACAAACACAGCGAAATATGACCGCGAAGGGTAAAAAAAGAACATCTTCAATCTGATATATCGCTAGGCTGTTAAAAAGTAATTTTCTGTATGATTAAAATCTCTTTTTAACATTTAACATTTTAACATGGAGCTAAACATTTCAACAACATGCACGGTTATTGGGATTCATCTATCTGTGTGTGTGTGTGTGTGTGTGTGTGTGTGTGTGTGTGTGTGTGTGTGTGTGTGTGTGTGTGTGTGTGTGTGTGTGTGTGTGTGTGTCTGTGTGTGTGTGTGTGTGTGTGTGTGTGTGTGTGTGTGTGTAAAAGTGGGTTATTTGTGTACTTTCTGAATATTTAGCTTTGCATTTGGTGAAAAATGTTATTTAGGTTTAATTATATTTAATATTTATATTAAACATTTTTAATTATATTCAAATTTTGTATTCAACATTTAGATTTACATTAAGGATGTATTTTAAGATTTGACATTAATATTTTGCATATAGATCAAATACTTGGATTTATTAATTATATGTAATATTTGTATTCAGATTAAAATTTATATTTTACATTTCGATTTTGTATTCAGATTCAACATCGAGTTAGATGTAATGTTAACATTTGTCATTTATATTTCGACTCAACATTAATATTAAGCATTTAGATTTATAATTTAGATTTAGATTTTACCTTCATATTTAGATTCAACATTAAAATGTTACCTTTAGATGTACATTTAGATTTATCATTCATATTTAGAATTAACATTAGTACTTAACATTTAAATTTGAATGTTTACATTCAGCATTCAGATTTAGATTCAACAATTCATATTTATATTTAATATTTACATTTAAATATAACATTTATATTTGCATTCAATATTTAAATTATTTTTATCATTCATATTTAGATTAAACATTTAGATTTAGATTTAATATTCATGATTAGATTCAACATTAAAATGTATGCTTAAAATTTAGATTTAGCATGTATATTATAATATTTATATCCAAAATTTGGATTTAACATTAATATTTACATTTAATGTTTATATTTATATTTTTATTTTAAATGATATTTACATTTTATATTTGTATTCCTATGTAATATTTATTTTTACATTAAAATTGTGTTTGAAATGTGTATCTAACATTTAATCTTAATATTTGTATTTAACATTTACATTCATAATTAAACTTTGGAAGCATCATTTATATTTAGATATAACCTTTAGATTTAACATTTATACTTAACAAAAAGATTTAACATTTATATTCAGCATTTAATTTTTTTTTAGATTTAGCATTTATATTTAGTATTTTACATTTAAATTTAGAACTTAATTTAAGATTTAGCATTTAGATGTATTATTTAGATTTAGATTTAACATTTCCTTTTAACATTTAGATGTGTTTTTATATTTATGTTTAACATTTTCATTAAGAGTAAGCAATTATATTTAACATTTCTATTTGATATCCAGATTTAACATTAAGAATCAGATTTAACATGTATATTTAACCTTTCTAATTGTTAATTTTAACATTTAGATTTAATACTTACAATTTTTAGTTTCTTGGTGACTTTCTGGGTGTAGTTTCAGTTCTTGTCTTGTACTCTTATTTTGTGTTTTTTTCACTTCCTGTTTCCCCTTTCCTGCAGCAGCTTTACGCCTGCCTTTGAGCACTTTTCCCCTTATCTGTTTTCTGTTTGTAATCAGCACGACTCAAGTTGAGTTTGAAACACCGTTTGTGGTTCGGGACATTATTCTCTATCCACTGGTGACCATGGACAACCTTTTCCTGGCCGACCTCGAGTACGCTCCTACTTTGTGGACACCATCTGCTCCACGTTGCCTGTGAGTGTTTTTGCTGGATTCCAGCATTTTGTTTAGTTTTCTTCATAGTCTGTCTGGTCAGAGCTTTTCCCTGTTGCTCGTTTCATCAATAAACATCCTTTTTCTTCCACGATGCAGCGTTTGACACATTTAGTTGCAACATTTAGATGTACATTTTATATTTAGATTCAACATTCATATTTACATTCATATTTAACATTTATATTAAAGTTAAAGTACCAATGATTGTCACACACACACACTAGGTGTGGTGAAAATACTCTCTGTATTTGACCCGATCCCCTTGTTAATGAGGGGAGCAGTGAGCAGCAGCAGTGGCCACGCCCAGGAATCATTTTTGCTGATTTAACCCCCAATTCCAAGCCTTGATGCTGAGTGCCAAGCAGGCAGGTAATGGCTCCCATTTTTATAGTCTTTGGTCTGACTCGGCCGTGGTTTGAACTCACGACCTACTGATCCCGGTGCGGACATTCCCCATTTAGATTTAGATTTAACATTCATATTAATATTTAACATTTTGATTTAGTATTTGGATTTATCATTTATATTTAACATTTTAGATGTAATATTTATTTTCAACATTTAAATTTAGATACAGCATTGCTATTTATATTTAACGTTTATATTTACAGGCCCAAACGCTTTGTGTATTGTTTATATTTATATTTGTGAAATTGTGTTAACGTAATAATGGTAACATAAACTAGCCAGGAGTGTTCTTGTTCATATTTTTTGTTTTGAAAAATGTTATTGTGAGAAGTTGCAAACAGCACATTCTTAACATTAAGATTTGGATTTAACATTCATATTTGGCATTTGTGTTTACATTTAACATCCATATTTAGATTTTGGAACATGCACGCATACAACATGATACATCACACATGCACGCATACAACATGATACATCACACATGCATGCATACAACATGATGCATCACACATGCATGCATACAACGTGATGCATCACACATGCATGCATACAACATGATACATCACACATGCATGCATACAACATGATGCATCACACATGCATGCATACAACATGATGCATCACACATGCATGCATACAACATGATGCATCACACATGCATGCATACAACATGATGCATCACACATGCATGCATACAACATGATGCATCACACATGCATGCATACAACATGATGCATCACACATGCATGCATACGTGATGCATCACACATGCATGCATACGTGATGCATCACACATGCATGCATACAACATGATGCATCACACATGCATGCATACAACATGATACATCACACATGCATGCATACAACATGATGCATCACACATGCATGCATACAACATGATACATCACACATGCATGCATACAACATGATGCATCACACATGCATGCATACAACATGATGCATCACACATGCATGCATACAACATGATGCATCACACATGCATGCATATAACGTGATACATCACACATGCATGCATACAACATGATGCATCACACATGCATGCATACAACATGATGCATCACACATGCATGCATACAATATGATGCATCACACATGCATGCATACAACATGATGCATCACACATGCATGCATACAACATGATGCATCACACATGCATGCATACAACATGATGCATCACACATGCACGCATTCAACATGATGCATCACACATGCACGCATACAACATGATGCATCACACATGCACGCATACAACATGATGCATCACACATCCATGCATACAACATGATACATCACACATGCATGCATACAACATGATGCATAACACATGCATGCATACAACATGATACATCACACATGCACGCATACAACATGATGCATCACACATGCACGCATACAACATGATGGATCACACATGCATGCATACAACATGATGCATCACACATGCATGCATACAACATGATACATCACACATGCATGCATACAACATGATACATCACACATGCATGCATACAACATGATGCATCACACATGCATGCATACAACATGATGCATCACACATGCATGCATACAACATGATACATCACACATGCATGCATACAACATGATGCATCACACATGCATGCATACAACATGATGCATCACACATGCATGCATACAACATGATGCGTCACACATGCACGCATACAACGTGATGCGTCACACATGCACGCATACAACGTGATGCGTCACACATGCACGCATACAGCGTGATGCATCACACATGGACGCATACAACATGATGCATCACACATGCACGCATACAACATGATGCATCACACATGCATGCATACAACATGATGCATCACACATGCATGCATACAACATGATGCATCACACATGCATGCATACAACATGATGCATCACACATGCATGCATACAACATGATGCATCACACATGCATGCATACAACATGATGCATCACACATGCATGCATACAACATGATGCATCACACATGCATGCATACAACATGATGCATCACACATGCATGCATACAACATGATGCATCACACATGCATGCATACAACATGATGCATCACACATGCATGCATACAACATGATGCATCACACATGCATGCATACAACATGATGCATCACACATGCATGCATACAACATGATGCATCACACATGCATGCATACAACATGATGCATCACACATGCATGCATACAACATGATGCATCACACATGCATGCATACAACATGATGCATCACACATGCATGCATACAACATGATGCATCACACATGCATGCATACAACATGATGCATCACACATGCATGCATACAACATGATGCATCACACATGCATGCATACAACATGATGCATCACACATGCACGCATACTACGTGATGCATCTAGCAGTTTCATTCACCATTTAATTTCTACCTCAAATGAGAAAAATGTGCAAAAAAGTGACCTAAATGTTAGAAGAGTAATATAAATGTGAGATATATTCAAAATATATCTGCAAGGAAAGTGTGATATTTAGTTTTTACATTAGGTACCATTTCTGAGGGGACCCCTGCATACACCTGCCAACACTCCCAGATTTTCCGGGAGACTCCCGAAATCCACGCCCCCTCCAGCTCCAAGCGGACCTGAGTGACGTGTCGACAGCCTGTTTTCACGTCCGCTTTCCCACAGTATGAAGAGCGAGCCTGCCCAATGACGTTATAACTGTAGAATGATCAAGGGCGAGTTCTTGTTTTCTTATGTGAGTTTATTGTTAGGCAGTTTCATTTAAGTCCTCCCAGCCCGGTAATAACACACAACAACAGCAGTCACGTTTTCGTCGACCGTAAAGCACTTTGTCTGCCGTAAACACCAATGTTGTGAACTTGTGACACTCTTAAACAGGACAATGCTGCCATCTACTGTACTTAGAATGGAATAGAATGTAGAATAGAATGTACTTTATTGATCCCTGGGGGATATTCAGCACCACAGTTAGCTCACAATAAACAATGATCATAATAAATAGTTTAATATATATTATATATACATATATATAATATATGAATAATATAAATATATTGTACATTTAAGTGCAGTCAAGGAACATATGCATTATACAGTCTGATGGCTGTCAGTGTGAAGGACCTCCTGTGTCGTTCCGTGTTACATTTTGTGAGTCTGAGTCTTCCACTGAACGTGCTCATTCTCTCCGCAAGGTCCGAGTGTAGTGGGTGGGAGGTGTTGTCCATAATGGCTAGGAGTTTTGCTAGCCTTCTTCTCTCTGACACCACCGCCATAGAGTCTAGCTGTGCATGCATATGGTTAGAAAAATAGTGACAGAGAATAGAACAAAGATGGACATTTCAACCCTTAACTCAACAATATGAGTGTTATGTGTGTGTATGAGTGTAAATAAATGAACACTGAAATTCAAGTATTTATTTTATATATATATATTAAATATTCGACTCTTAACCATGCCCCCAACCACGCACCCCCACCTCCCGAAATCGGAGGTGTCAAGGTTGGCAAGTATGACCCCTGCATAGAATCACACCTATGCTTGCTCTTTATTCAAGCAAATATCCCATTTCAAAATACAATGTATATTTGTATTCAATGATGTGTAATTTACCATTAAAGTGATAGAAATAGCATAACCGTGTCCGTAAATGAGTGAATGTAAGTAACACACAATATCCATCCATTTCCTACTGCTTGTCCCAATTTCCTACTACTTGTCCCAATTCGGACTGAGTCGAAAGAAGAGATGGGGGCAGTACTAACCGTTCAAGTCATTTTGCTTTAGAACTTGTTTCTGCTGCCATCTTGTGGCGGTATTGAAGACTGTTGAAGAAGAAAGCAGAGGCTAGAAAATGTCTCTTTATAAAAGAAACAAAAAGTGTCAAGTTTTTGAGGATATTTATTTAAAAAAAATCTAACGACACAACATAATGATGTAAATACTCTTAAATACAAGAAGTACCAGCTTCTGAATTTGGGTTTCTTTGGTGCAAACCATTCCGAGCAGCGTGTTCAGTTGTGATGAAAACATAAATTAACCTCAATACATTTTGCACACACATTTTATTCAATAAAATTGTCAGCATTATTTGCTTTAAAAAAAAAAAAAAAACAGGAGACAAAATTCAAACACAAACAATTTAGTTACATAGATGTAGTCTCCGAAAAGAAAGACGCATATTAACCTCTACATATCAGCAAACAAATAAATAAATGTAAACAACAAAACAAATGTGAAAATGTTATAATAATTGTGTAAGTTATCACACATCTTTAGTATGCTTAAAATCCGTTGCTATAGTTATTAGCTATTGGGCTCAAGCTGTACTTTTTTCTATCTGTGCAAGGACAAAACTTCTTGTCTGAGGGGTGGCCCCAACCAAAGATGTTATCTTTTGTTTTAGCCCGCTAACAGCCGAGGACTTTAAGGAACTTCAACAAAGATAAGACGACAACACGCAGACGAAGCAGAGACGAGGCAAAATCACAAGGACCAGCACGTTCCGTCATGTATTGTGCATACTGGAGCTGCTTTGCATGATATATGTGACCACTTCTTTTAGAGGCGGCCTCAGTGATGTTGACTGGGGAACTCCTGAATAAATAGAGGGACGCGGGAGCTGAACCTTAGAGCGTAGGGCAAGACTGCGACTAAGTGTGCAGCTCCATGCGTTCTCCTCATGATCTAAATTGAACTTTGTCTCTGCATGATTCCTTGCTTCTTGTCTGTTTAATAGATGTCATCAGTTTTCGAACCTGACAGAAGTGAATTATATTTACATAGCACTTTTTCTCTAGTGACTCAAAGCGCTTCACATTCCAGCGGGGCGTCACAACAAAATTAAGCATAATAATGTCGTGGTCGTGGAACTGTGGACCAGCTCTATACTCTGGGCAGGGTTCTTGAGGGTGCATGGGAGTTTGCCCAACCAGTCTACATGTGCTTTGTGGACTTGGAGAAGGCATTCGACCGTGTCCCTCGGGAAGTCCTGTGGGGAGTGCTCAGGGAGTATGGGGTACCGGACTGTCTGATTGTGGCGGTCCGCTCCCTGTATGATCAGTGTCAGAACTTGGTCCGCATTGCCGGCAGTAAGTCGGACACATTTCCAGTGAGGGTTGGACTCCGCCAAGGCTGTCCTTTGTCACCCATTCTTTTATGGACAGAATTTCTAGGCACAGTCAAGGCGTTGAGGGGTTCTGGTTTGGTGGCTGCAGGATTAGGTCTCTGCTTTTTGCAGATGATGTGGTCCTGATGGCTTCATCTGACCGGGATCTTCAGCTCTCACTGGATCGGTTCGCAGCCGAGTGTGAAGCGACCGGTATGAGAATCAGCACCTCCAAGTCCGAGTCCATGGTTCTCGCCCAGAAAAGGGTGTAATGCCATCTCCGGGTTGGGGAGGAGACCCTGCCCGAAGTGGAGGAGTTCAAGTACCTAGGAGTCTTGTTCACGAGTGGGGGAAGAGTGGATCGTGAGATCGACAGGCGGATCGGTGCGGCGTCTTCAGTAATGCGGACGTTGTACCGATCCGTTGTGATGAAGAAGGAGCTGAGCCGGAAAGCAAAGGTCTCAATTTACCGGTCGATCTACGTTCCCATCCTCACCTATGGTCATGAGCTTTGGGTCATGACCGAAAGGATAAGATCACGGGTACAAGCGGCCCAAATGAGTTTCCTCCGCCGTGTGGTGGGTCTCTCCCTTAGAGATAGGGTGAGAAGCTCTGCCATCCGGGAGGAACTCAAAGTAAAGCCGCTGCTCCTCCACATGGAGAGGAGCCAGATGAGGTGGTTCGGGCATCTGGTCAGGATGCCACCCGAACGCCTCCCTAGGGAGGTGTTTAGGGCACGGGGAAGACCCAGGACACGTTGGGAAGACTGTCCGACCGGTAGGCCACGGGGAAGACCCAGGACACGTTGGGAAGACTATGTCTCCCGGCTGGCCTGGGAACGCCTCGGGATCCCCCGGGAAGAGCTAGACGAAGTGGCTGGGGAGAGGGAAGTCTGGATTTCCCTGCTTAGGCTGTTGCCCCCGCGACCCTACCTCGGATACGCGGAAGAAGATGGAATAATGTGTTGATTGCAGGACTGTATATATATCGGTATCGGTTGATATTGAAATCGGTAATGAAGAGTTGGACAATATGGGAATATCTGCAAAAAAGCCATAGTCGGACATCTCTAGTTGCAACCCAGCAGTCCCATTTGTGGCTATGAAGAGAAGACTTCACCACATATACAACAATCATAAGGTTTTGTGTGCTCTCGCCATGTGTCTTGTCATATTTGACTTTTGCGAGAATCTTATACCACAAATAAAACAACTGAAAGGTTTTTCTCCCGTGTGTGTTCGCAGGTGTTGTACCATGTTGGACTTCACAGAGAACCTTTCGCCGCAAAATGAACAACTAAAAGGCTTTTCGCCCGTGTGCGTTCTCATGTGTCTTATGGCCGATGACTTATTATAAAAGCTTTTCCAGCACACCGAACAATTATAAGGTGTTTCTCCCGTGTGTATTCTCATGTGCGTTACCATGGTTGACTTGTGGGAGAATTTTTTACCGCATACCGAACAGCTGAAAGGTTTCTCTCCGGTGTGCGTCCTCATGTGCGACGCCACCGCTGACCTATCCGTTAATCTTTTACCACAGACTGAACAACTGAAGGGTTTGTTTCTTGTGTGAGTTCTCCGGTGAACGTTTCCCAAAGTCCCCTGGTTTTTGCCCGTCTGCTTTTTAGAGCGTACAAGGTGTTGGATACAGTCTGTACCGCTGCTCAAAGGTTCTTTGGCGGCGTCCCCATCTTTAGGATAGTATGATGTCGTGTCATCACTATTCGATAGTGATCCTCCACAGTGGTCTTCATCATCTTCTGTTGTGATGTGTTGTGGACAGCTGCTGCTTGGAGGCTCCGCCCCTTTGTTCTCCTCACTCGGACTGTGATGACGCTGTGAGGACTCTGGGGGCTTGTCTTCATGGTTTTCGGTCTTAACAGAAATACTAGTCTGTAGCGACTTGGCAAGATCATCCTCCTCCTCTGGTCCAAGAAGACGCTCTCCATCCTGAGTGATCCAGAGTTCCTCCTCCTCTTTAACGAAGGTGGGCTGTGGATAATCCTGCTTCAAAGTGGGGCGCCCCTCCTGGGGCGGAGGGGGAAGTTCATCTTGACGACCAATCTGCTGCCGGAGGTCTGCAAGACAAGCAACAAATTATTTCCTTCTGGACTGCCATGTAATGTTTTGGGAAGTATTTGTCTCAAGATCCAACTCAATAGCCAACCCCTGATCTAATGCATTGTCATTTGAAAGTAACTTACCCTATTTCCTTGAATTGCCGCCGGGTATATAGTATGCACCTGCCTAGAATTACTGCCGGGTCAAACTCGTTTCGCAAAATAATTAGCGCATGCTTAGCATTACCGCCGGCTCAGCATTACCGCCGGGTCAAACTCGTTTCGCAAAATATTATTTTTATTAGTGCATGTCTACAATTTCTGCCAGGTCAAACTCGTTTCGCCAAATAATTAGCATATGCCTAGAATTTCCGCCGGGTCAAACTCGTCACGTCACGAGTGACACTTCACCCGTCATCAATTTCAAAATGGAGGAGGCTGATTTCAATCATTTGAAATCGCATAAAGGGAAGAAGATTAAGAGCTATTCAGTAGGATTTAAGGTCCAAGCTATTGAATGTGCTAAAAAGAACAGTAAGCAGCTATGTTTTATTAATATACCGTAGCTGCGTGTGTCAAATATGAGTCATTAAATGACTCCCGCCTCCTGGTGGTAGAGGGCGCTAGTGATCCTTCTTGCGACTACTCGGCTGCAGAAGAAGTGACAACAAGCAGCAAGAGTGAGCAGCGATCCTTTATTTTTTCCTCTTGCTTGCACTTTTAACATGGAGGATTACATATCTAAAATAAAACAGTTCTCTAAATTGGACTTTCAATGGAAGCAGGAGGTAATAAAGGAAGATCTCCATCGAGACAGAGAGACTTTTAAAACTGAAGAAAGATAAGGAAGACTTGTATAAACAAGTTATCGATGCTTTTGATCAGAAGGAGCTGCGCATGGACTTCATTTATAAGTAAAGGTAAGACCATAATAACGTTTTTTTTTTATTAAATGTGCTTTTCATGATGGTATCCTTACATCACACTCAAATTTATAAGCGCAGGCCTAAATTTACCGCATGCCTTTGGTAAGCGCCGGAGTGAGAATTGGTTTTAAATTAATTAACGCCCCGGCGGCAATTCAAGGAAATACGGTAGTGCAAACCAGCATGAGTGTGCTTATTAAGTGTTTGGGAGCAAACAAGTGTGTTCTTAGCTCAAGTAATGCCCAGCTTTCTGGTCTTCCTAAAGAAAGGTACGAAACCTTCCTAAAAAAAAAGGTACAAAAACTCATACGCTCATGTGCTGACGAGGACCATAAGGAAGGGGCCCATATTACACCAGTTTTAAAATCACTGCATTAAAGTTAAAGTACCAATGCCTGTCACACACACACTAAGTGTGGCGAAATTATTCTCTGCATTTGACCCATCACCCTTTGGGAGGTGAGGGGAGCAGTGAGCAGCAGCAGTGACCATATACATGTATATATATTATTCTAACCCTTGTGCATGGTGGGACAGGGGTTGGTGCATGTCTTCAAACCCGGGCTCGGGATCTTTCTGTGTGGAGTTTGCATGTTCTCCCCCAGGTACCCCAGCTTCCTCCTACCTCCAAAGACATGCACCTGGGGATAGGCCCCTCCCACCTCCAAAGACATGCACCTGGGGATAGGCCCCTCCCACCTCCAAAGACATGCACCTGAGGATAGGTTGATTGGCAACACTGAAAATTGGCCCTAGTGTGTGAAAGTGAGTGTGAATGTTGTCTGTCTATCTCTGTTGGCCCTCCGATGAGGTGGCAACTTGTCCAGGGCAAACCCCACCTTATGCCCGATTGTAGCTGAGATAGGCACCAGCGACCCCAAAGGGAATAAGCGGTAGAAAATGGATCATATATATATATATATATATATATATATATATATATATATATATATATATATATATATATATATATATCCATCCATCCATCCATTTTCTACCGCTTATTCCCTTTCGGGGTCGCGGGGGGCGCTGCGATGAGGTGGCGACTTGTCCAGGGTGTACCCCGCCATATATATAAATATAAAATACTTGTACCCCGCCTTCCGCCCGATTGTAGCTGAGATAGGCGCCAGCACCCCCCGCGACCCCAAAAGGGAATAAGCGGTAGAAAATGGATGGATGCATGACTTGGTGAATCTAGCTGTAAATATACTCCTCCCCTTTTAACCACGTCACTCGCCCCACCCCCGACCACGCCCCCCACCTCCCAAAATCGAAGTTCTCAAGGTTGGCAAGTATGGTTTATCGATCAAAGATGCACGTCAATGAAGGAAATAAATTAAAAAGAAATGAAATTGAAATGTTACATGTGTGCTGTAAAAAAATAACGTGTGAAATGAAGGTTTTAATGTTTATTGTAATATTCACAGCCGTCGTGATGTGCGGGTTAATACTGCAATATAAAGGCGTACGTCATGTCATTTTCTCCAGCAGAAAGAAGATAAAAGCTGAGTAAACCCACCTTCAAGGTGCACCACCATGTGTGTCTGGCACATTTTCTCCAGCAGAAAGAAGATAAAAGCTGAGTAAACCCACCTTCAAGGTGCACCACCATGTGTGTCTGGCACATCTCTTCCAGTTGTTGTCGTCGTCGCTCGTTTTCCTTTCTTGTTCGAGAAAGTTCTTCGGCGTACGACGCGACCGCTCTTTCAAACAGGCCACATATTTCGTCAGCTGCCGCCGCGAGTCTCTCCTTCACCAGCTCGTTCAACATGTTGAATGTTAACACTTGATTATAAAAACCGCCACTGTGCGCTTTACCAAGAGACCATATAATCCTTCTTCTTCTTCTCTTCTTCGTTTTCATTAATGGTGGTTTGCAGCCAACCTTCCGGTGTGCATTACCGCCACCTTCTGACATGGAGTGTGGACTAAGCTGGATCACTACTACTTACTCTTTATTCTTTTATTTAACTCATCCATCCATCCATTTTCTACCGCTTATTCCCTTTCGGGGTCAGTGTTTTTTAAATATGTTTACATTGCTTTATATCCTATGTGTTCTGAATGCAATCCTAAAAAATATCTTCCACTGCTAACCTAATATTTTCTTTTGCTAACTTACTTTCCAGTATTTTGTATTCCTCTATTACAGGGGTCACCAATGCGGGCACCAGGTCGCCCGTAAGGACCAGATGAGTCGCCCGCTGGCCTGTTCTAAAAAATAGCTCAAATAGCAGCACTTACCAGTGAGCTGCCTCTATTTTTTAAATTGTATTTATTTACTAGCAAGCTGGTCTCGCTTTGCTGGACATTTTTAATTCTAAGAGACAAAACTCAAATAGAATTTGAAAATCCAAGAAAATATTTGAAAGACTTGGTCTTCACTTGTTTAAATAAATTCTTTTTTTTTTTTACTTTGCTTTTTATAACTTTCAGAAAGACAATTTTAGAGAAGAAATACAACCTTAAAAATGATTTTAGGATTTTTAAACACATATACCTTTTTAACTTTTAAATTCCTTCCTCTTCTTTCCTGACAATTTAAATCAATGTTCAGGTAATTTATTTAAAAAATGTTTATTGTAAACACTAATAAATACATTTTAATTTAATTATTCATTTTAGCTTTTGTTTTTTTGACATAGAATATTTGTGAAATATTTCTTCAAACTTATTATGATTAAATTTCAAAAATATTATTCTGGCAAATCTAGAAAATCTGTAAAATCAAATTTGAATCTTATTTCAAAGTCTTTTGAATTTCTTTTAAAATTTTTGTTCTGGAAAATCTAGAAGAAATAATGATTGGTCTTTGTTAGAAATATAGTTTAGTCCATTTTTTTGTATATTCTAACAAAGTGCAGATTGTATTTTAACCTATTTAAAACATGTCATCAAAATTCTAAAATGAATCTTAATCAGGAAAAATTACTAATGATGTTCCATAAATAATTTTTTTCTAAAAGATTCGAATTATCTAGTTTTTCTCTTCATTGTTTTCGGTTGAATTTTGAATTTTAAAGAGTTGAAATTGAAGATAAACTATGTTTCAAAATTAAATTTTATTTTCTCCTCTTTTAAACCATTCAATTAAGTGTTTTTTTCATCATTTATTCTCTACAAAAAACCTTCTGTAAAAAGAAAAAAAATGTACGACGGAATGACAGACAGAAATACCCATTTTTTTATATATACATATAGATTTATTTATTAAAGGTAAATTGAGCAAATTGGCTATTTCTGGCAATTTATTGAAGTGTGTATCAAACTGGTAGCCCTTGGCATTAATCAGTACCCAAGAAGTAGCTCTTGCTTTCAAAAAGGTTGGTGACCCCTGCACTATTGTATTTCCTACATTGTATTAAAACATGGTCAACATTTTCTATCTAATGGCAAGAATCACACAGTCCTGTAGTATGTTTCCTATCAATTTTAGTGAACTATTTAGATATGTATGTCCTAATCTCAATCTAGTAATAATGTCTTCTTCCTTCCTATTTCTACACCTTCCACTCATTAAACCTACTCTCCTCTGGACTTTGTAATACTCTCTACCTTTTGTTTCCTTATTCCAATTATCCTGCCACTTTTTATTGTGTTTTACCTTAATTATGTTTGTAAACGACTTCCTGCCATCATCGTGCGGGTTGCATGGACCATCAAGGAAAGACATCTCGCTGAGAGGGTTTGACTCGCTTTATTTTTCAATAACAGCTTTGCCTTTTGCTCGGATTGCTTTTCAGCTGCTCCTTTCTTGCTCTCCGATCGGTCGCATCCTTGCTGCTGTCTTCGGCTCGCTCTCGTCTGCTTCTGCAACTGGTTCTCCAACTCCTTCTGCCCCCTTCTTTCCTCCTTCTCCCCTTTTTATATAGTGCTAAGAGATAGGCAGATAGTGAGCCAGTGTGTATGTCACGCACCTGATTCAGATTGCAGCAGCGTCGCTCCCAGCAAGGCCCCCGCCTCTCCGCTCCGCCGCATCCTCCGCCTCCTGGCCACCATCTTGAGTAGGACCATGGCTTGCCCTACCCCGCCGTCGGCTTGTCGGCTCCGTCTCTCCACAATGTTCTTCACTTTTTCTTTACTGTGCTTAATCTCCATTTTACTTCTGTTTTAGTGGTTGCTTGTTTTGCGTATCCATCAGTTAATTCTTTCCTCACAACTCCTACATGAGCGGGAAACCACAGAAATGTTACCACACCTCCCGCTTTATTTATCCTGTAGATTGCCTGAACTATGTCATAAACTATATCTTGTCTTGTTTCTGATGCTATGTTTTTTTATGCTCATCAAAGCACTGCTGGAGTCTGAGCACACGACTACTTTCCTTGCTTTATTTTCCTCTATCCAGTTAACTGCCTTATAAATTGCTACCAATTCCCCTGTAAAAACAGATAGTTTATCACTGATTCTTTTATTTAATACTATGTTTCCTTGTGGGATAACTCCTGCAGCTCCTACCTTTCTACTTATAGTTTTTGATGCATCTGTGTATATCATGATGTTGTCAAAAAACATTTCCTCAATCCATTGTTCTATCTGGTAACTATTTAAATGTATATTCTTTAGTAATTGCATGTTTACCTTTGGGTTGTCATACATCCAGGGTGGTATTGCAGGAATTGGTACTGTAAGGCTATTCCGGTGTGCATTACCGCCCCCTTCTGATATGGAGTGTGGACCAAGCTGGAATCCTACTCTATAATCTTTTATTCAACCCAGTTATTGTTTTTTAAGTATGTACTTTGTATCCTAAATGTTCTGATTGCAAACCTAAAATATCTTAAAGGGGAACATTATCACCACACCTATGCCAGCGTCAATAAATAAATGATAAATGGGTTGTACTTGTATAGCGCTTTTCTACCTTCAAGGTACTCAAAGCGCGTTGACACTACTTCCACATTCACACACATTCACACACTGATGGAGGGAGCTGCCATGCAAGGCGCCAACCAGCACCTTGATGTTGCAGAAAAAAGATAATCAATCAATCAATGTTTACTTATATAGCCCTAAATCACTAGTGTCTCAAAGGGCTGCACAAACCACAACACAAACCACTACGACATCCTCGGTAGGCCCACATAAGGGCAAGGAAAACTCACACCCAGTGGGACGTCGGTGACAAGATAATGTATTTTTTTAACCAATTTTGTAACTGTATATGGGTGGATTTTGGCAAATTAAACGCCTTTCTGTTTATCGGTCTTTTAGCGATGACGTCAGAACGTGACGTCACCGAGGTAACACACCCGCCATTTTCATTTTCACATTACAAACACCGGGTCTCAGCTCTGTTATTTTCCGTTTTTTTGACTATTTTTTGGAACCTTGGAGACATCATGCCTCGACGGTGTGTTGTCGGAGGGTGTAACAACACTAACAGGGAGGGATTCAAGTTGCACCACTGGCAAGAAATCTGCCGCCAGACCCCCATTGAATGTACCAGAGTGTCTTCACATTTGACCGGCGATGCTAAGACAGACATGGCACAGAGATGTATGGATAACCTGCAGATGCATTTGCAACCATTAAGTCAACGAAATCACAAAGGTGAGTTTTGTGGATGTTGTTGACTTATGTGCTAATCAGACATATTTGGTCACGGCATGACTGCCAGCTAATCGATGCTAACATGCTATTTACGCTAACTGTATGTACATTTGAAACTAGATACCCACATTTAATGCGAAACAAACACTTACCAATCGACGGATTTAAGTTGCTCCAGTGTCACAAGATGCGAAAGTCCTGATCGTTTGGTCCGCACATTTTACCGGCGATGCTAATAAGGCAGCCATGCTATGGGCCACTTCATTAGGTACACCTATGCTATGGCCGAATAGCGTCAATAACTATTCGCTCAATAGCTTCAATTTCTTCTTCAATTTGGTTTTCGCTATCTGCCTCCATACTCCGACCATCTGTTTCAATACATGCGTAATCTGTTGAATCGCTTAAGCCGCTGAAATCCGAGTCTGAATCCGAGCTAATGTCGCTATATCTTGCTGTGGTAACCGCCATGTTGTTTGTATTGGCAGCACTGTATGACGTCACAGGGAAAGGGATAGTGGTTTCGTAGATAGCGAAAATAAGGCACTTTAAAGCTTTATTTAGGGATATTCCGGGAACGGTAACATTTTGAAAAAAACTTCAAAAAATACAACAAGCCACTGGGAACTGATTTTTATTGTTTTTAACCCTTTTGAAATTGTGATAATGTTCCCCTTTAAGACTTTGACAAACTTTATACATCCACAAGGGAAATTGTTCCACACACTTCTAGAAGCTCACATGGAGAACGTAGATTTATTTCATCACACACGACGTGGGTTTGTCTGCTGCCGTTTGCAGTAGTAAATCCAGATAAAAAGAGTTGCAATGTTCCATCTATTGGTAAAGTTATATCATGTAAACCAGGGGTCGGGAACCTGTGGCTCTTTTGATGACTGCATCTGGCTCTCGGGTAAATCTTAGCTGACATTATTTAACATGATAAGAAATGAATATTTCCACTGGTAATCTGTCAGGTTCAAACACTGATGACATCTATTAAACAGACGAGAAGCAAAAAATCAAGCAGAGACAGAGTTCAATTAGTTACAGATCCAAACTACGTTCTAATGGTCCGCGTGCTTCCACTATTTATTGGGAGGTCCCTTTTTACATCACTGAAGCTGTCGCCGAGGGAAGGGGGTAATCTCGACAGCTCCAGTTAGACACAATATGTGATCATACAAAAATGCAAATGTGTTGACGCTGGTGATATCACCTTGTCTCTGCTCTGTCTGTGGCAGCAGGCCATTCCTGGACATAGACATTAATACCAGACAGGCTTGCAATCTTTTGGATTTCCAGCTTTGTACGGACAAAGATAAATACCAATTCAGCACAATTGACAATAATTATAGCAACGGCCCTTAAGCATAAAAGTTGTGTTATAATATATAGATAATTATTCTAACATAATCACAGTGTTAAAAATAACATTCAAAATACAAATAAATCTCATGCATTTTAATCCATCCAACCGATTTCTACCACACGTGTTCAAGAAGTCACATTAATGGCAAGAAGTGTTTTATTTATTATTGGTTAGCTTCAGAATAAACATCTCCAATATGCGTCGACCTCTTTTCCCGGCAATACTCCAACTTTACTTCCTATCAACAACGTCACTTCCCTATCTCTCCCCGGAAGTCCCGCCCCCCAGCCAAAAGTCATTAGCTAACACCCGGTAGCTAGCCACTACAATACTGTACATAGCTAACTTTGCTTAACACGGTGTTGTATATCCATCCATCCATCCATTTACTACCGCATGTCCCGAATGCGGCGTACACCCTGTGTAGTGATCGTCGAATGAAGCCGCACGAGGCATTGCGTTACATAATAAGTTCGAGAATTCGCATTCGTTGGCACAAGACACCACCTGCTGGCCGAATGTATTATTACACACAGTTTTGCGTCTGTTATAGCTTGGAAATGACTTATAAATCACAATAAAATGCTCTGATCGTTATATTAACACACGTATAAATGCAATATGTTTTGTAAGATATTGTGTGTTAACTTTTAACCATTTGTCATTCACCTTGGAGAATGACACAGGGTTTCCAAACTTTTTCCACTGGGGGCCGCACACTGAAAAATCAAAGCAAGCAGGGGCCATTTTGATATGTTTTTATTTCAAAAACCATTACAATATATGTGTAAAAATATGCATTTAGGCCTCCACTCAGGCTTGATCTCAGGGACCCCAAAGGATTTTGGTCCAAAAAATATTTAAAATGTGTCATTATTTTGTATTATTGTTATTCAAGGTTTAAATCTCTAGATCAACATTAGGTCTATCTGTCAATAAAACGTTTTTAAAGATTTAAGTTTTATGCCCTTTTCGTCAAAGAAAACCCTGTTTTGTTATGGGGGGAAAAACACAAATTATGCAATAGTTTCCCCCAATAGAATTTTAAAGTGGAATATTTGAGATTATAGAATAATTGAAGCCTTAAAAATGTCAACACATAACACCATTGATTTCAATTTGTTATTATTTTTTTTAGCGATGACACACAAAAAAAAATTGCACTTAAATTATTGGGAATCCAAAAGGGTCCTACTCATTAAAAATAAAAATAAAATGTTTTTCTTTTTTACTGTTTACTTTAAACACAATCGTCTTGAGATCAACTTCAGATCCACCCGTTAATTATAACTTTTAATCAATCAATCAATCAATCAATGTTTACTTATATAGCCCTAAATCACTAGTGTCTCAAAGGGCTGCACAAACCACCACGACATCCTCGGTAGGAAAACTCACACCCAGTGGGATATTGGTGACAATAATGACCCAGTGGGACGTCGGTGTTGTTTATGTTTTTTATTTGTTCTTATTAGGCCCTTCTTTAGAAAAAAAACAACAACATTGTTTTTTATATGGCAAACACAAAATATGCAACATTTTCCCCCCCGAAAAAATCTCAAAGTGGAATTGATTTTTTTTTTTTAAGAAAATAATAATTGTTTATAATGTTATTAGAGTAAACATTGCAACATTTTCTTGTCATACTCTTTTATTCCACTTTTTCCGTTTTTTTTGTTTTTTTATCGTATTTTTAGAATGTGCTTAGGGCCGTTAAAAAATTGCCCGCGGGCCGCAAATGGTCCCCGGGCCGAACTTTGGACACCACTATCTTAAAGAGTCTTTAACAAAATAATGTAACTTGGACAATGATGTACAGAACAGGGGATATTCATCTTATTTTTAGTTTTAGACACTTCTATTTTGCCTCTTCATTTATGGTGGCTAGTTAAATAGCATACAAGTCACTGTGTGCGCCATTACACCACTATTGTAATATCACGCACCCTGTTATTAATAAATATATTTATTGATTATTGAGTCCCTGTCCAAATTCCAAACTGACCGCAACTTTATCATATCCCACATTTTCAATGGAGTTTGGGCGGTTGGGGTGTTGCGCAATATTCCGGCAAAAAGTGAACCGGGTCACGTGGTAGGCCGGTACACGTCATCATTTCCGGCCCCCTCTTTCCCCCAAAACGGAAACGCCCCTCCTTAAAGGATACATAGTATGTAATCATTGAGGGGGTATTTTGGAAGCAGTTACCTCATGGCAAAGATATCCTGCATGATATACATTTATAGAGATGTTTGTCTAAATATAAATATAATGTGTATGGTGCTATGTATGGAGGTACAGGAGTGTCACCATAGCAACCTTTCATCAACACACACACACACAGACGTGTGTGTATATATATATATATATATATATATATATATATATATATATATATATATATATATATTTATACATATATGTATTATTTTTTTATTGACATCCAGCTTTAGACATTCCTATCCATCCATCCATCCATTTTCTACCGCTTATTCCCTTTCGGGGTCGCGGGGGGCGCTGGCGCCTATCTCAGCTACAATCGGGCGGAAGGCGGGGTACACCCTGGACAAGTCACCACCTCATCGCAGACATTCCTATCCATTACATCATATTTACATACATCATACATCTGTTGTCTGCCCTCATGCCACCGCCCCCAAAATAAAGAAACTGCAAAAAAAAAATAATATTTACAGATAAATCAATAAAAAAATTAAAAATAATATAATTAATAAATATAATATTATTATTAATCAGAAATAAAATCATATAACATAAACAGATAGTAGATTTAAAAAAATTCAATACAACAACCACAAAAAAAAAAAATATATATATATATATATATATACATATTTATAGACATATAGGAGTAATCCATTAAAAAAAAAAATGTTTTAGACAGTACAATCACTAATTCTAGAAATTAAAATCAGGCTTATGGGGCGTGACATAATTGACCCAACATATCGTCATCATATTTCAGCAAAGTCGTAAAATTGTAGTCGCACGTACGGCATATTTTTTTTAAGTCATTTTTTTATTGAACAATTTTACATACAAACATATATTCAGAAGGTACACAAAAAAACAAGGCACTTTCAACATAACATTTATCAACATCCGCCAGGTTGATCACTTACTGTCTTTAACAAAACAGAATAAAATGGAATATAAAAAATACTTACAATTAAATAAATGATAATAAAAACATAGGATAAGATACAAAATACAAAAAGACAAAAAAAAGGCTAGTCTAAATCACTTTAAATGTTCTCATACATCATACATCTGTTGTCTGTCCTAAATGTCCAAATATGTTTTTGTTTGTATCCCAAAGATGTCATCTCCCCAAAAGAAAGGAACAGCAAGAAAAAAATATAATATTTACAGATAAATCAATTAAATAAAGAAAAAACAAATAATAATACATGAATAATAATAATAATAATCAGAAATAAAATAATATAAAAAACTTATATTAAGTAATATTTTCTTTTAAATACTATATATATATATGTATATAATTTTAATAATACAACAAACAGATAATAAGTAATATTATCTTTTAAATACAATGTATAAATACTTTTTTTTAATTAGACAGTACAATCACTAATTCTAGAAATTAAAATCAGGTTAATGGGCCGCGACATAATTGACCCAACATTTCATCGACATATTTCAGCAAAGTCGTAAAATTGTAGTGGCAATTTAGCGGTAGAAAATGGAAGGAAAAATCTTTTACTGAACAAGTGTACATACAAACATATACTCAGAATGGACACAAAAATAGAGGGCACTTTCAACATAACTTTTTTCAACATCCTGCAGGTTGAGCAATTATTGTCTTTAACAAAACAGAATAAAAGCAAATACAAGTTGTATATAAAATAAATACAATTATATAAATAATAACGATAAAAATAGGATAAGATACGAAAGACAAAAAGGCTAATCTAAATCACTTTAAATTACTCCAATAAAGGTATCAATTTAAGGGGGTTTGTATTTTTTAACCATTTTCCAGCATTTAATGGATACATTGAAAACATTAAGCCAATGTGAAAATGTCGCTTTTACTATAATAAACCGACATTTATGAAGATAAAAAATAATCAGCCGTAAGCATAATATTGAGCAGCGTTACCATGTTCGCAGTTACGGCAGAAAGTTGTTACGCAAGCAGACTGGGCAGCGCCATATGACGTAGGAGAAAAACTGGCTTCTGATTGGACCATTCAGGACTGCAGGCCCCGCCTTTCCTGCCAGAGCCTTCCAGAAGCTTCTATGCTGCAATCTTTAAAGACTCGTGTGAGACCTTTGCTCGGTCATTCATCTTCGCCTCCACACGCTTAGCAGACCTGTCCAGGACCACAAAAGGCCGAAAGTCACACAGGTCAGTTTTATTTCTTTACTTCTTTGTCGTTTTCAAGTAACAAAACAATTTTAATGAAATGCCAGCTGGTAGAACAGCTAAGGTACGATTGACTTGTAGTTTAGTACACCGTTACTGTTCTTAATGTCGGTTATTGCTGTATACCATCAATTCACATACTTTATATTTATACACAATATATGTCGTAGTTGCTTAGAACTTGTCGAATTTGCACAAAGCTGAAATGGTACAGGAAGTTCCATGCCTCGTGGAAGCTTAGAGCCACACCCTAGCGCATGCGCAGACGTCGCAATGCATTTCTTTCAAGCTTATATACCAGTGTTTTTTAACACTTTTTTTTCCACTAAGCACCACTTAAGACCAGATGTACCGCCATAAAAACCAACATAACCTTTTTCTGAGCCAAGATTAAAAAAACATTCATTTATAATATCCAGGGGGACACTATCCCATCGTCGTGTGCCGCACTTTTCCCTTTTTAGCAATCTAAGCATAATAATACACAAAAAGAAAGCGTTCGACACACCACACACGTCGTCATATAATCTGTCCCCCGCCCTTCAGTTCCCCTTACACTGGTTACGGTATTGTTCTGTGACCCGAGTAACCGTAGACATCTTTTTAAGTAGACGCAGCATTGGCTGCTGTGACGCGGGAAAGTTAGCCGCCATTTTGAAGTGGTGACGAGGAAGCTGACGAGCAGCCTAAACTGACAGATGTCAGGTAGAAAAATAAAGAGGCCGGGATGGTGTTCAGTACTGATAGGGTTGGGTATCTTTTCAATTCGAACGATTCCAGATTATTTTCTTTACAAAAAAAAAAAAAAGGCAGGGTCAAAAAAAAGTTTAGGATATTTTGAATGAGCTAGTTATCCTACAGTCTTTCGGAATGAAATAGTCTACTTTCCATCAATTTTAATTCTATTAACGTTTTATGAACTTTACTATTAATTCCTCACAGGGCTGTTTTAAACTAGAAAATAAATATCAAATGCATGAACCTGATTATAAATATTACAAATTATGAGTACATTTTCACAGGGGTACACTTTCATCAAGAGAGCTTTAATTTTGAAAACCTCATGAAGACACATTTACACATACAGGTGTATGATGCTGCAGGTACTTAAACGTGTTACCGTGCTCCCACTGATGGGCTAACTTGGTGCAGAAAAGCAAATAAACAATAAACAACTTGCAAAATCCAATCCAGATTAGCAGCAGGTACAGTATAAAATCAGACAGTTGTTGTTTAGGAAAATGAGCATATCCGCCTTCTCAAGCAGGATGCGTGAGCGTTCTGGACAGATAGTGTCTCCTATCCAAGACGGGGCACACATTTATTTGTACTCCATGAACTCGGAGGTGCTTAATCATGTTGGACGTGCACCTTCTAAGCACGATACAGTCCTGTCGCACGTGTTTCATTTTGCCGATATTTCATTTTTTTTTTTTTTGTAAAATAAAGCCACACTTTCGACCGCCATGCTTGACTGACTCGCTCGGTTACATAGGCTCAGCTATGCTAACACTTCCGGCGGTGGGTTCTTCTTCGTTGGTGTTCAGCGGCTTCTTCTTCCGGGTTGGCGGACTTATTTTTTCCCGGTCGACGGACTGGGTATTGAAACTAGGAATCGAAATTTAAAATTTTGAACGATTCCGGGAGAGTCCGAAAGTTAGTCCCGGTTCCAATCGATACTCTATACCCAACCCTAGTATTCAGTGAATAAGATTATGCGCACATAGTGCAATTGAACTGAGTGGAGCGGATCACCACTCCAAGATGGCGGCCTCGCTACTCTCAGCGTCAGTGGTCGATGCTGTCTACTTATAAGATGTCCATGCGAGTGACAGACGCCACCATCAGAAAATCTTATAAACAAAACTCTTTAGCCTGTTTTGACAATATAAAGTCATTCTTATCAAATACCTGACACAATTGTTCAATATGACTTGAAACCATGACCATCATTAATTCTCTTGTCTCAAAGTAGGCGTACAAAGCAACAAGCTCTCTGCTGCCACCTCTCGGTACGGAAGAATATTACATGGTTACTCTGCTGATCTCCAGAAAGCACAGACTCTACAACGGAACATTGTTTGCGGATTATAATTATTGGTTTGCCAAAAATATTTTTCTGACCATACAAGTGAAATTGCATTATTTTCCACGGCACAGCAAACAATATCTCACGGTGCACTACACTGGTGTAGCAATCCTTAACATTTATTATAAACAGGGCAGATGTTTGATTTAACAATTATATTTAATATTTGTGGCCACTGTAACTTCAGACACAGTGTCAACGGTAAGACTTTGAATATTAATTGCATGTTTTTGACTTGCCACTAGATGGAGCCTGTACCACAGTTTTGAGAATCAGTGGCTGAGACTATTCTGACAAAATGTGCTTGATTATTGATACATTTGATAATTTATTACAACCATTGTTGTAATTAAAAGCATGATATAAAGCAGTGTTGAGAATCATAGACTGAGACTATTCTGACAATGATCTCCTTGATTGATATTAATGATTTTCATACTAACATTGTGGTAATTAAATGCATGATATAAAGCAGGGATAACCAGTGTTGCACTCCAGCTGCCTCTGCCTGGGTTAAAAATTACATTGCATAATTAGCCGTGGCAGAATGATTATAATAGATGCAATACACGTTTTTAATCTCAGCTACTTAAATTCAATGTATTATGTAATCTACAGAAACAAACACAATCGTACAAGCATATAAAGCTGTGCTCTGCATGCTTTTGGAGTTTATCTAACTAAAATTCATATGCTCTAATTACACGGTTAACACAGGTTGTGTTGCCTCTCCCCTTTATAAACTTGCATAAACACAAGGCTGTATGAACTAAGGCAGTGGTTCTCAACATTTTCAAGTGCCACCTCAGAAAGCACTTTGTTCTACAAGTACAGTCATTATGACCAACATTAAATTACAGTAGTGTATTAGGCCTAAGTATTTATTAAAACAGGCCAGCGTGTTCTCTGCAGCAGAAGTAACACTTTCAAAGTAAAAGCTTCAAAACAATATTTAACACGTGCAGTGGCACACAATCTGTTATCATCACCCGTATAAGTCTTGTCCCTCTCTCACTCTCAAACACCATAAGGTACTCCAAGTGTTAAAACGGGTGCTGTGGGCTCTTAGTTTCCTTTTGTGGCGCAGATTGTTATAGCATTGTGGTGTTTCCCTGTAGCCCCACGTTGTGCTTGTAGAGTTACTGATCTCTTCGGAATAGGGCTGACGTCAAAGCTTTTGTTGTTTTCACAGGAACTATGTCCAAAGGACCAGCGGTTGGTATCGATCTGGGCACTACCTACTCCTGTGTAGGTGTGTTCCAGCATGGCAAAGTGGAGATCATTGCCAATGACCAGGGAAACAGGACCACACCCAGTTATGTTGCCTTCACTGACACGGAGAGGCTGATTGGTGACGCTGCAAAGAACCAAGTTGCATTGAACCCCACAAACACAGTATTTGGTACGCAAAGTTAATGTTGACCATGACTATGATTTTTCTACATAATAACGCATTATTGCCTTCTGCTACACAGATGCGAAGCGGCTTATAGGACGGCGGTTTGATGACACTGTTGTTCAGAGCGACATGAAACATTGGCCCTTCAATGTCATCAATGATAGTACGCGTCCCAAAGTGGAGGTGCAGTACAAGGGGGAGACCAAGAGCTTCTACCCAGAAGAGATCTCCTCCATGGTGCTGCTGAAAATGAAGGAGATTGCAGAAGCGTACCTTGGAAAGGTATGCCTGCATACTTTTTAATGACATTTGCTCGGGCTGATTGATTTTGTAATGCCTTCTTTAACAAGGACATTATTTATTTACAATTTGACAAACTCTGGTATATAACTCCACTAAATATCGTAGTATTCTCTTCTCTCCCTTCCTGCTCCGCTCGCTTGCTAGCCTTTGCAGTTAATAAACTGCATATTGTGTCGCAATCAAATTGCAAATGCAATTAATCGTTCAGCCCTAGATATGGCTGCTTTGCTTCTCCGCCCCGTCAGACATTTTTATTTCCTAGTTAGGCTTGTTTGATTTTAATAGGAGGGGAAAATATAGTCTATGTGAAATACATCTAGTACCAGATATAAAACAGGCTTAACAAAATTGAATGTTAACATTTTTACATCCACATTCTGTTTTGAAGCTTGTGATCCATAATCACCTTTCTACCATCTCTGTTTTGTCACAACTTTGGGCAGAACGTAGTACTCTAGATCAGTGGTTCTCAACCTTTTGTCAGCGGTGTACCGCCTGTGAACATTTTTTTTATTCAAATTCCCCCTAAT
Source organism: Nerophis ophidion (assembly GCF_033978795.1). NCBI lineage: Eukaryota > Metazoa > Chordata > Actinopteri > Syngnathiformes > Syngnathidae > Nerophis > Nerophis ophidion. The sequence goes on from NC_084628.1 coordinate 48,345,409, forward strand.
TGGAGCAAAGCATTTTTGGTTGAAAAAAAGAGAAAGAAGTCAAATACAGCACTATGTCATCAGTTTCTGATTTGTTAAATTAACAGTGCAAAAATATTGCTCATGTGTTGTGGTCTTTCTTGAACTATTTGGAAAAAAAGATATAAAAATAAATAAAAACTTGTTGAAAAATAAACAAGTGATTCATTTATAAATAAAGATTTCTACACATGTTATCAACTTAAAGTGCCCTCTTTTAGGATTGTAATAAAGATCCATCTGGATTCATGAATTTAATTCTAAATATTTCTTCACAAAAAATCTTTTGCAATATTTATGGAACATGTCCACAAAAATCTAGCTGTCAACACTGAATATTGCATTGTTGCATTTCTTTTCACAGTTTATGCACTTACATTCATATTTTGTTGGAAGTATTATTCAATAAATATATTTATAAAGGATTTCTCAACTGTTGCTATTTTTCGAATATTTAAAAAAAATCTCATGTTCTCAAATGGGGGTACGCGTACCCCCATTTGAGAACCACTGGGATAAAATACCAGTTAAACATTTTAAATTTATTTAAAAAAAATCAAAAATGATTGACAATAAGTCAAGTACAAATTACTTCAATATTAATAATTGATATCAGGCTAACGCTAAATCAAATATGTTTGTTGGACTTAATGTATGCATAGCAAGTAAAGTCTGTAGAGTAAGGGTTTGTTTTTTTGTCCTCTGCAGTCTGTAAACAATGCTGTTGTGACCGTGCCAGCCTACTTCAATGACTCTCAGCGTCAGGCCACCAAAGATGCTGGCACCATCTCTGGGCTCAACGTCCTTCGCATCATCAACGAGCCTACTGCTGCGGCTATTGCGTACGGCCTGGATAAGAAGGTGAAGAGATATGTGTAGATTGACAATGTTTCTTGTGGTGTAGTACACAATGGCTTTCCTGAGTAATCAAACATCTAGTCTAGGGGTCTCAAACTCACTTTACCTGGGGGCCACTGGATGCAGAGTCTGGGTGAGGCTGGGCCGCAAAAAAAGATTTCTTAAAAAATAAAATGTTGCATGCTCCTCAGCATGTCTAGTTATGTAATGACGTTTCAAATTGTATCCCTTGTGCATCGCAACTTTCTCTGTGCAAATAAGATTGGGTGCCCCTGTGCTCAACAAAGAAATATTGCATCTCCCACTTTTCCTGGAATTGTCTTTGCTCATCACGAACCCTTCTCTTCACTGCAGGGTTTGAAAAGGACATGTTTAGGGTTGTGGATTATATTAGTATTTAGCCAATGCACGGGGATTGTTTGCGCAATGTGTCCCGTTTCTCCTCCATACAGCAACACTGCGGTCGGCGGATAATAGCCGGGAAAGTATCAGGATAGCGTGCGCAAAAAAGGGACGGCTCCCGGAGTGTTTTAGAAAGATATGTAGTGTTCATCGTGTAAGGCAATGCTAATTAAACAATATAAAAACACAACAGTTTGAAATGGTCCAGGTTATCGGGGACTGTTTTACTGACGGACAGGTGTCGCGGTGTGACTGCAGGCACGCAAGAAAATCCTTGTCTTTATGGCAACGTCTCTTGTCGCTTTCACTCATTTGCCACTTTCCCACTAACGCAGGGGTAGGCATACCAGAACGTTGAAAGAGCCTTTTTGGGGCCAAATAACGCAACGCTGTCCGTGCCATTCATATAAAACTTGCGGGCCGCAGTAACATTCAACTTTCATGTTAAGGTGGGGGCCGCAAAATAACGTCTCGCAGGCCGCAATTGGCCCGTGTGTGTGAGACCCCTGATCTAGTCCATTTGGCTCGTAGATTGTTGGAGTTGTTCAATTTTCAGACTGACAGAGCTTAAAGTAAACGGATCCATCATAAACTCTTCGTCATGTCTCACCAAACAAAATATGATTATTATGACTTTTAATGATGGATACATGTTGCTCTGAATTTCAAATTTGCAGGTTGGTGCTGAAAAAAATGTCCTGATCTTTGACCTGGGCGGCGGCACATTTGATGTGTCCATCCTGGCAATCGAAGACGGCATCTTTGAAGTCAAGTCGACGGCAGGCAACACCCACTTGGGGGGTGAAGACTTCGACAACCGCATGGTGAACTTCTTTATCACAGAGTTTAAACGCAAGCACAAGAAAGACATTGCCGGAAACAAGAGGGCGGTGCGTCGTCTGCGCACAGCTTGTGAGAGGGCGAAGCGAACCCTGTCCTCCAGCACGCAGGCCAACATCGAAATTGATTCCCTCTTCGAGGGCATCGATTTCTACACCTCGGTCACCAGGGCCCGCTTTGAGGAGCTCAACGGAGACTTGTTCCGCGGAACTCTGGAGCCTGTGGAAAAGTCTCTCCGCGATGCCAAGCTGGACAAGGGTGATATTCATGAACTGGTTTTAGTAGGAGGCTCCACTCGTATTCCCAGGATCCAAAAACTGCTGCAAGACTTCTTCAATGGAAAGGAACTCAACAAGAGCATCAACCCAGATGAAGCCGTGGCCTACGGTGCAGGTATAATCTACAATAATTGAACAGTACTTAAAAGCGTATTCATCAGCTGATGAATGAACACGTGTTCTAAATGGAATTGTTTTGCTTTACAGCGGTGCAGGCTGCAATTCTGTCTGGTGACAAATCGGAGAATGTCCAGGACTTGTTGCTGCTGGATGTGACCCCATTGTCTCTGGGTATCGAGACCGCCGGAGGAGTCATGACTTCGCTCATCAAGAGAAACACCACCATTCCTACAAAGCAGACGCAGGTTTTTACCACCTACTCCGACAACCAGCCTGGTGTGCTCATTCAGGTAAGACATGCACACATGGGCTGAGCTCTTTCTATAAAGAAATGTGTGATGACATGTTATATCTGCAGGTGTATGAGGGTGAAAGGGCCATGACCAAAGACAACAACATTTTGGGTAAATTTGAGCTGGCTGGAATCCCCCCAGCACCCCGGGGCGTCCCTCAAATCGAGGTGACCTTCGACATTGATGCCAATGGCATCCTGAATGTGTCTGCAACCGACAAGAGCACCGGCAAGGAGAACAAGATCACCATCACCAATGACAAGGGTATGTTTGTTTTTTTTACGATTCTTTGCTAATTTAAAGGCCTACTGAAATGAGATTTCATTCAAACGGGGATAGCGGGTCCATTCTATGTCATACTTGATCATTTCATGATTGCCATATTTTTGCTGAAAGGATTTAGTAGAGAATATTGACAAAGTTCGCAAATTTTGATCGCTAATAATAAAAAGGCCTTGCCTGTACCGGAAGTAGCAGACGATATGCGTTTGACGTCACGGGTTGTGGAGCTCCTCACATCTGAACATAGTTTACAATCATGGCCACCAGCAGCGAGAGCGATTCGCACCGAGAAAGCGACAATTTCCCCATTCATTTGAGCGAGGATGAAAGATAGGTGGATGAGGAAAGTGAGAGTGAAGGAATAGAAAAAAAAACTACAGTAGGATCGATTCCAATGTTATTACATTTACTAGGATAATCCTGGAAAATCCCATATCTACTTATTGTCTTACTAATGTTTTAGTGAGAGTATATGGTCGTACCTGTACAACCTGAAGGTTGGCCCTGCACCAGTCGACGGGTGGTGGCGATGCCCATCCCTGCCCTTCGTAAGGGACCCTCTTCGAAACACGATCTTCCGAAATGATCGCTGCATAATACACTGTACTTTGTGTGTGTGTGTGTGTGTGGTCCAATTCAACCGTGTTCACTTGACCGCTCTGTTCCATAGTAAAACTTCACCGTCATCTTTCGGGAATGTAAACAATGAAACACCGGCTGTGTTCGTGTTGCTAAAGGCGGCCGCAATACACCGCTTCCCACCTACAGCCTTCTTCTTTGACGTCTCCATTATTCTTTGTACAAATTGCAAAAGATTCAGCAACACAGGTGTCCATAATACTGTGGAATTATGCGTTGAAAACAGACAACTTATAGCTGTGAACAGTGCTGGAACAAAATATCCTCTACAATGCGTGACGTCACGCGCACGCATCATCATACCGCGACGTTTTAGCATGATACTTCCGCGTGAAATTTAAAATTGCAATTTATTAAACTACCTTGGCTGCATTGACATCAGTTGTGATGTTAAGATTTCAGCATTGATATTGAAACTATCAGAGTAGTGGCTTTCAGTAGGCCTTTAATAATCTATTCTTAGGTCATGGGTAACTTCCCCCAACATCAGCCTTCTGACTGCCTTAGAATGGCTGCTAAGTCAGAAATGGCAGCACCACCTACAGTGTATTGTCTCTTAATGACAATTGTCATGCACAGGTCGCCTCAGCAAAGACGACATTGAGCGCATGGTGAAGGAAGCTGAAGATTACAAGGCCCAGGATGACGAGCAAAGAGAAAAGGTGTCAGCCAAGAATGGTTTGGAGTCTTATGCCTTCAACATCAAGTCCACTGTGGAGGACGACAAGCTGAAGGACAAGATCAGTGATGAAGACAAGCAGAAGATTCTGGAAAAGTGCCAAGAGGTCATCAGCTGGCTGGACAAAAACCAGGTATGTCTTGATACTTTTCTTTTTCCACTGTAACTGTAAATTAAATGTGCAACTGATGATAACATTTTATTACTGTATGACCTTCAGTCTGCAGAGAAAGAGGAGTTTGAGCACCAACAGAAGGAGCTGGAGAAAATATGTAACCCCATCATGACCAAGCTGTACCAGGGTGCAGGGGGTATGCCTGGGGGGATGCCAGGAGGTATGCCAGGTTTCCCTGGTGCTGGCGGCGCTCCCGGAGGAGGCGGAGAGTCTTCAGGCCCCACAATTGAAGAAGTTGATTAAACGTTCTCTTTGTTTTCTACTGAGATAAGTGCCACTCGACGTTAATCACGATAACTTCCAGGAATCACCACTTTTTGGCTTTATAGTCTACAGGAGTTTAACAGGCAGAAATCTTAACAGTTGTCATTTTCTGTATTTATTATTCAATCATTAACATTTGATTCTGATGTAGTAAGTATTAAACGATGACATCTTCCCCTCTACTACAAAATTGTCACCCAATAAAAAGATAGACAAGTACAATGATTGTTGATTACATATTTCATTCAATTTAATTCCGCCTTCTGTTTATTTTTTGGGATCACTTAAATGTTTTTGAGATGCTATTTTCTACAACTGGGGTGGGTTTAACATTTTCCACATGCTTTTTTTGTAAGTGATAAAAGAAACCCAACACTTCATGTTTTATAGAAGCAGTGTGCTTTGCAAATACACTTTGTTAATAAAATCTGAGAAACACACAGCTTTTGTCATGTTAAATGTCTCTCTTCGCCAAACATTCTTAATAGTTAACTTTTTTTGTATCTTAAGTTGGAATATTTAGCTCCCTACAGCTGGATAATATGACAAGCAAGTATGATTTCAATTACTAAATTGTTCTAGCACATTTATTTGGTTCTCTCAAGGTAGTAGTCGGCAACCCGTGGCTCTTAAGTGCCGCCCTAATGGCTTTCTGGCGCTTTTAATTGATTGATTGAAACTTTTATTAGATTGCACAGTACAGTACATATTCCACACAATTGACCACTAAATGGTAACACCCCAATAAGTTTTTCAACTTGTTTTAAGTCTGGGTCCACCTTCATCAATTCATGGTAACTTTTGGTAGCTTTTTAAAAAATGTAAAAAGACTAAGGGAAAAAATATAATTGTTTTAATATGGTTTCTGTAGGATAAACATGACACAAACCTCCCTAGTTGTCATAAAGCACACTGTTTAATACAAACATGCTTCACTGATCTTCACTGACTTATTTGGTTACTGCAAGCTAATCGATGCTAACATGCTATTTAGGCTAGCTATATTGCATCATTATGCCTCATTAGTAGCTATATTTGAGCTCATTTAGTTTCCTTTAAGTCCTCTTAATTCAAATTATATCTCATGACACACTATCTATGGCTTTTAAATTAGTTTTGCGGCTACAGACAGATTTGTTTTCGTATTTTTGGTCCCATATGGCTCTCAACATTTTGGGTTGCTGACCCCTGTCTTAAGGGAACCCAAACTCAATCATCTTTATGCTTTTTACAAAACAATTGTAACCCCTGACCTGGGGGTTTGGACCACAGCTGACACCCAAAAAAGTACACTTCCAGCATCTCACTATAAACACAACCTTTTGGAGTGGTTTGTGCTTCACATTAAAGCTCTGCGTTGTGTACTGTTATTGTAGGAATAAAGTTAGTAAACAACTCTTTTTAAGATGAGATGCCATATGTACCTGGAGTTGTCAATAGAAATGCACAAAGTAAGGCGCTTAAAAAAACTCTTGTGAACCTATTGAATATTTCCGATAGATCTACAAGTTGGTATCATGTTCACTCAGTTTTTCCTCTGTTTTATTTCATGTCAGTGCTCTTATTTTTGTTCCGTTTCCTTCTTATCTGAGTGCTGTTTCCCCTCAGCTGTGGCTGATTGGCACCTGGCCACACCTGGTGTCAATCAGCCAGCTGCTATTTACACCTGCCTTAACTGCACCCAAACAGTCAGTGCTGGAGTATTGTAAGCTGATAGCTGTAGTTTCTCGTTTCCTGCTCTTGGTTTGCATTTTTTTCCTGAATTTTGGACATTAAATCCTGCTTTCCTGCACCGAGTCTGCCATCTTTGCATCTTGGGGTTCGTACTATGAATTGATTAACGTGGACCCCGACTTAAACAAGTTGAAAAACTTATTGGGGTGTTACCATTTAGTGGTCAATTGTACGGAATATGTACTGTACTGTGCAATCTACTAATAAAAGTTTCAATCAATGAATCGTCACCACCTTTACCTGACACATACTTGTTTGTCCACTCTACTGCTACTTTAAACACTGTCATGTGTGACCTTGGTTACACTTGAGTTGCTGTGGCGATATCCTGTGGACAGATTTAAAATAGTTTCTTTCATTTAAAAAAAATAAAATACAGCTAATTTTTATATTTGGCAAACTGATCTTGCGGGCCAGATTAAACCTGTTTGCGGCTCCTATCAGGCTTTCGGGCCGTACGTTTGAAATGTTGCGTCTGACCAGTCTTCCTCTCAGGGAGTACAAGTTACTGGTCAATCCCAAATTGTAAAATCAGATGACATATATTCAGAGTAAGAAGACAGAATTGGAAAATTATCAAGTTTTACTAAAGCTTTAGGAGACCCGTCCTACAGTCCGTTAATAGCGGCGTCTAGAAGCGGTCTGAAAATCAAACGGGAAGAGACGACTTATTGAATGCGAAAACCGACCCCACTCCTGTCTAGAAAGGAACACAGCCTCATTGTTGTAGTACTGATAAGGTAAAAAGGGAGTCTGCTATACTCTCACATTCCAACCTCTTTAAGGTAAGCACAGAGTTTACATGCGGACATAAGCAAAAAGAGTACATAAGGGGAAAATATTAGCTGCTTTAAACATGACTAGGAATTAAGAACAAACTCTTAAAAATATATGCATTCTCCACAGAAACCACTGACATGTGACTTGTTGGCTCTTTGTGTTCCTTATTATTGCACTGCTTTTTTTTGTTAGTTTTGTGTCTTTATTCTGTTTAGTATTTTGTATTTTGTTAAATCTGATGTATTAACCTTTGGGAATTGCTGATTTTTGAGTTAAAGTTGAAAGTGCCAATGATTGTCACACACACACTAGATGTGGCCAAATTATTCTCTGCATTCAACCCATCACCCTTGATCACCCCCTGAGAGGTGAGGGGAGCAGTGAGCAGCAGCGGTGGCCACGCCCGAGAATATTTTTGGGTGATTCAACCCCCAATTCCAAGCCTTGATGCTGAGTGCCAAGCAGGGAAGTAATGGCTCCCATTTTTACAGTCTCTGGTATGACTCGGCCAGGGTTTGAACTCGCGACCTACTGATCTCAGGGCGGACACTCTAACCACTAAACCACGGAGTAGCTGCAGTTCAAACAGGCAGTGGTGGTGGTGGCATTAGTGGTAGTTACCCCCTTTTGGGCATACTGTGTCTTCCCTAGGTTTTTTTTTCTCAATACTGTCCGTCTTTGTGGTCGTCACATGTGGCAAAAGTCTTTTACTTTGTTCCTTTCAGATTCTGCTCATCCGGCCCTCACCCCACATACAACCTGCTCAGTGGCCGAGGTGTTAGTCCAGGGGTCACCAACGCGGGCACCAGGTCGCCCGTAAGGACCAGATGAGTCGCCCGCTGGCCTGTTCTAAAAAAAGCTCAAATAGCAGCACTTACCAGTGAGCTGCCTCTATTTTTTAAATTGTCTTTATTTACTAGCAAGCTGGTCTCGCTTTGCTCGACATTTTTAATTCTAAGAGAGACAAAACTCAAATAGAATTTGAAAATTCAAGAAAATATTTGAAAGACTTGGTCTTCACTTGTTTAAATAAATTCATTTTTTTTTTTTTTACTTTGCTTCTTATAACTTTCAGAAAGACAATTTTAGAGAAAAAATACAACCTTAAAAATGATTTGAGGATTTTTAAACACATTTACCTTTTTACCTTTTAAATTCCTTCCTCTTCTTTCCTGACAATTTAAATCAATGTTCAAGTAATTGTTTTTATTGTAAAGAATAATAAATACATTTTAATTTAATTCTTCATTGTAGCTTCTGTTTTTTCGACGAAGAATATTTCTTCAAACTTATGATTAAAATTCAAAGAAATTATTCTAGAAAATCTGTTGAATCAAATTTAAATCTTATTTGAAAGTCTTTTGAATTTCTTTTCAAATTTTTGTTCTGGAAAATCTAGAAGAAACAATGATTTGTCTTTGTTAGAAATATAGCTTGGTCCAATTTGTTATATATTCTAACAAAGTGCAGGTTGGATTTTAACCTATTTAAAACATGTCATCAAAATTCTAAAATTAATCCTAATCAGGAAAAATTACTAATGATGTTCCATAAAACATTTTTTTTTTTTTTTTTTTTTTTCAAAAAGATTCAAATAAGCTAGTTTTCTCTTCATTTTTTTCGGTTGAATTTTGAATTTTAAAGAGTCGAAATTGAAGATAAACTATGTTTCAAAATGTAATTTAATTTTTTTTGTGTTTTCTTCTATTTTAAACCATTCAATTAAGTGTTTTTTCATCATTAATTCTCTACCAAAAGACTTCCGTAAAAGGAACAAAAATGTACAACTGAATGACAGACAGAAATACCCATTTTTATATATATATATAGATTTATTTATTAAAGGTAAATTGAGCAAATTGGCTATTTCTGGCAATTTATTTAAGTGTGTATCAAACTGGTAGCCCTTGGCATTAATCAGTACCCAAGAAGTAGCTCTTGCTTTCAAAAAGGTTCCCGACCCCTGGGTTAGAGTGTCCGCCCTGAGATGGGCAGGTTGTGAGTTCAAACCCTGGCCGAGTCATACCAAAGACTATAAAAATGGGAGCCATTACATCCCTGCTTGGCACTCAGCATCAAGGCTTGGAATTGGGGGTTAAATCACCAAAAATGATTCTCGGGCGTGGCCACCACTGCTGCTCACTGCTCCCCTCACCTCCCAGGGGGTGATGAAGGGTGATGGGTCAAATGCAGAGAATAATTTGGCCACACCTAGTGTGTGTGTGACAATCATTGCTACTTTAACTTTAAGCTGTCAGAAAGCCCCAGCACCGCAGTCTCCCTTACGGATCTGAAACCTGGACTCTCTCTACAGAGACCAGTCACCGCCTTTATGTATTTTACAGGAACTTCTTCCGGAACGCCCTTCCAGCCGCACAAGCTCTCAGGACGTGCGCGTGCCTGCCATTCAGGGGTTGCCACCGCCCTTAGAGCGGTCCACGGCTGACCTACCTGTCCCAGATGACATCAACCAGGCCCCGGTTGGAACTTATGACCCGTGCTCAGGACCCCCCTGCCTTCAGACAGCTGGCCGCCGCATTGCTCGTTTCCTAAGCAGGTGAGGCTTCATCTCCTCTGCACCTCATTGCTGTTTATAAACCTGTGCTTCTTTATGGTATTCTGACCAAATTTCCTGGGGACAAACTTCCTGCTATCCTTGAAATGTTAATCTGTTAATTGTTAATTGCTGTTATAAACCTGTGGTTCTTTATGGTATTTTGACCGAATTTCCTACGGACGTCCTGCTATCCATGAAATGTTAATTTGTTAATTGCTGTTTATAAACCTGTGTTTCTTTATGGTATTCTGACCTAATTTTCTGGGGACGAACTTCCTGCTATCCTATAAATGTTAATTTGTCAAATAAAGCGACAATTTGGCTTAGTCGTAAACCACTTTTACTCAAATGGATTGTGGTTAAACAAAAAGTCACGTGAACGTGGTCCATTTACATAGCATATTTGACGGACCAGGCTAAGGCTGAAACGTGAACCTGTGTTTCCTCATTTCAGCAATTATAAGTCAAAGTGGAGCTGTCAGACACAGTTTATCACCCCTGTTCTGTGCACAAGTTCTATTCGACCTTCCTTTATGTTACACTATTTAAGAAGCGGGCGACGCCCCTCCTTATTCATTTACCTGCTCCATCCGGCTGAGTGGACAAGTCCAGGACCACAGAGGTGAATGCGAAAATATTTGTTTTTATTTATCGAGCTGATATCTTTGGATATAATACACAGAATACCGATGCTTGCCTTGTGTTGTTCTGACAAATACAGAAATTCAGCTAAATGTGTATTTTTTAGCGTTAAACACGTCGTTCTCGCTAAATAAATAGCCTTAAAATGAGCCATATTGGTTTGTAGTTACTTTTCTCACTTGTGGTGGTCTTAATGTCTTAAGTTTTGATTGAAAATTCTATTGAACAAACAACAATGTATATAAAAATAGAATAGGTCACTTACAATAAAACTCAAAATGTGACAACATATTGAGAATTGTGGATAACAAAAGGGACAAGCAGTTAAAAATTGATGGATGGATGGAATACTTATTATTATTATTAATTTTTTTATAAATACATTCCACATACAAACAAAACCTGTAAAAGAAATACAGACAGTATTACATGAATATTTATAGTTCCGTAAGACAATATTACAAAAAAAAACTGTGTTTATCTAAAAAAAATAAAAATTTCTTTAAAAAAATATATATATATTTTATGTGCTGTACTTTATATTGTAAATAATAGCGGAACTGAAAATGCGCCTGACTAATCATGACTGACTAATCACTATTTAAATTTGAACTACACTATTGGAATCTGTCAATGATGCGTAACACTAAAACAACTTGCAATGTTCCGCAAAGTTCTACGCCTCAAATTAAAGCGCTACACCTTTTTTTAAAACTAAAAGAAAAAAAAAGATTACATTTCATTGAACAAGCAACAATGTACACATTGTTGTTTGTTCAATATAATTTTAAAATGAAAAATGTTCATTGTTTGATTGAAAAATGTCAATTTTACTTATTATTTTAATAACAGGTCAATTGAAAATTGACCTACGTATTAATTTTACAGGTTTTGTTTGTATGTGGATTGTATTTAATTAAAAAAAAAATATATATATATATATACATATATATGTATATATATATATATATATATATATATATATATATATATGTATGTATATATACATATATATGTATATATATATATATATATATATATATATATATATGTGTGTGTGTATATATATATATATACACATACATACATATGTATATACTGTATATATATATATATATATATATATATATATATATATATATATACATATACATATACGGTGGAAGAGGGGTTAGTGCGTCTGCCTCACAATACGAAGGTCCTGCAGTCCTGGGTTCAAATCCAGGCTCGGTATCTTTCTGTGTGGAGTTTGCATGTTCTCCCCGTGACTGCGTGGGTTCCCTCCGGGTACTCCGGCTTCCTCCCACCTCCAAAGACATGCACCTGGGGATAGGCCCCTCCCACCTCCAAAGACATGCACCTGGGGATAGGCCCCTCCCACCTCCAAAGACATGCACCTGGGGATAGGTTGATTGGCAACACTAAATGGTCCCTAGTGTGTGAATGTTGTCTGTCTATCTGTGTTGGCCCTGCGATGAGGTGGCGACTTGTCCAGGGTGTACCCCGCCTTCCGCCCGATTGTAGCTGAGATAGGCGCCAGCGCCCCCCGCGACCCCAAAAGGGAATAAGCGGTAGGAAATGGATGGATGGATGCCATTGATAGTCTTTTAATTATTATAATTAGTTGAAACTGGATTTTGCATGTCACTAAAGTTATATAAGCCTTGCTTGTTCAATATTCAATGCAAAACTTGTTGGGGTCCCTATTAAAAGGTTCATTTGTTCAACGTTGGCCCGCGGCTTCGTTCGGTTTAAAATTTTGGCCCACTCTGTGTTTGAGTTTGACACCCCTGATATAAACAGACTAGCTGAACTAATGCTGGATTATCTACTTTTTACCTGGGGTTGTCAAGGTGAGTAGGTGGTGCGGCTGTGCTTTACCATAAAATATATTTATTTAATTATTTATTATTATTTTTTCAGACGGGGTTTGGCAGGTTACCAAGTCGCCGCGGTTGCGAGCTCGTGCATCAGCTGACGAGACAGCTGTTCGCCGCTACAGTGACCCAGAATAACTTTGACTTTGAGAGAGTTTTAATCCATTTGTTTGCATTTATTTTCCCTGGTGCTGTGAACAGTACTTAATACAATGTGTGTATCAACTGCCCTCTAGTGACCAAATCAGAGATAACACATACTAAAATACATCTTCAAGATTTCCATTTCTGTGCCCTGTTATTATTACTTCATCACACTGCATTCTGAAAAAAAACAAAAAAACTTCAACTTGGGGTTTTCTTAGTGTCTGCACATTATTTTTAATTGTAGTATTATTGCATTTCACTGCCTCATAGATTTAAGTAAAGTAAAAAGTAAAGTAGCAATGATTGTCACACACACACACTAGGTGTGGTGAAATTTGTCCTCTGCATTCGACCCATCTCCTTGTTCACCGCCTGGGAGGTGAGGGGAGCAGTGAGCAGCAGCTGCGCCGCGCCCGAGAATCATTTTTGGTGATTTAACCCCCAATTCCAAGCCTTGATACTGAGTGTCACGTAGGGAGGTAATGGCTCCCATTTGTATATTCTTTGGTATGACTCGGCCGGGGTTTGAACTCACAACCTACCGATATCAGGGCGGACACTCTAACCACTACACACTAAAAATATTGGGTTAAAAAAATAACCCAGTTTTAACACAAATGCTGGTTCAGAAATGGACGAGCCCTCTATTTTAGTTGTTTGAACTCAACATTTTGGGTTAATTTTTTTCAACGCAAGTTTTGCGTTGAATTGTTTAACACAAAAGTTGAGTTATGCTAACTCAATGTTGTTTGATTAATTTAAAGCAGTAGAAAATGGATGATTTAACACAAACGCTGAGTTATACTCACTACAATGTTGGCTTATTCCCAAGCCAACTAATGGGTGGTGCAATTTAGCTCTCCTTGACCAATAGTTGGTTAAAAATAATACAATTTACAGCTAGTTTGTCCTACTCCTTCCCAACTACTCAGTGGCCTAGTGCAGTGGTTCTCAAATGGGGGTACGCGTGCCCCTGGGGGTACTTGGACGTATGCCAAGGGGTACGTGAGATTAAAAAATATATATATTCTAAAAATAGCAACAATTCAAAAATTCTTTATAAATATATTTATTGAATAATATTTCAACAAAATATGAATGTAAGTTCATCCATCCATCCATTTTCTACCGCTTATTCCCTTTCGGGGTCGCGGGGGGCGCTGGCGCCTATCTCAGCTACAATCGGGCGGAAGGCAGGGTACACCCTGGACAAGTCGCCACCTCATCGCAGATGTAAGTTCATAAACTGTGAAAAAAAAAAAATACAACAATGCAATATTCAGTGTTGACGGCTAGATTTTTAGTGGACATGATCCATAAATATTGATGTTAAAGATTGATTTTTTGTGAAGAAATGTTTAGAATTAAGTTCATGAATCCAGATGGATCTCTATTACAATCCCAAAAGGGTGCCCTTTAAGTTGATGTGTAGAAAATCTTATTTATAATTGAATCACTTGTTTATTTTTCAACATGTTTTTAGTTATTTTTATATCTTTTATTTCCAAATAGTATGTATTTTACTTCTTTATCTCTTTTTTTCCAACCAAAAATGCTTTGCTTTGATTAGGGGGTACTTGAATTAAAAAAAAAAAAAGTTCACAGGGGGTACATCACTGAAAAAAGGTTGAGAACCACTGTTCTAATGTGCAACCTAAATCAACAATGACTAGAGCTGCACATATTGATTTAAGTAAAAAAGAAGAAAAACAAAGTATGTATGCCTCACCTGGTGTTTAGTTCACCGCACGTCACTGATATATACAAGCGTGTAAGTCATTTACTCAACTTAGATACTGTTTTCTATCAATAACTATGCAGTATATCTTACATATTGATGAAAATGAAAACATTTATGGATCCATTATTCCCTAAGGAACGAGGGTTCGTAAATATCATCGTATATATATTTAATAGTGTGATGTTGTTGCACTATATCAGGGGTCGGGAACCTTTTTGGCTGAGAGAGCCATGAAAGCCAAATATTTCAAAATGTATTTTTGTGAGAGCCATATCATATTTTTTAACACTGAATACAACTAAATGCCTGCATTTTTAAGTAAGACCAACATTTTTTTAGTATAATAAGTCTCTTATTCTTTTTAATAACATTGTTATTCTGAAGTTAACCAATAATAAATCAAATGTCATGTCTGTTGATCATGTTTTTGTTTGTCCTTTGGACTCTTTAAGTTCCTGTTTTTTTTCCACTCCCTTGTCTGGTTTCCTTGGTTACTCATTTTGTCCACCTGTCTCTGGTGGACAAAATGCCCGCTCACCTGCTTCCCGAGCACTAATCAGAGGCAGTATTTAAGCTTGTCTTTGCCAGTCAGTCGCCCCTGGCGTCAATGTGATCTTTTCTTGCTCTGTGCTGACTTGTTTCATGCCTTGCCATAGTTTCGTGCTTCATGCCATGCCAAGTAAGTTTTGTTTGATTTATGTTCATAGTCTGTTTATGTGTTAGCTTTCGTCCTTAGCCCAAGTTATGCCTCCGCTGTGAGCAATTTTTGTTTGTATATTTTTTTAGTTTAAATTAAGTCATGTTTTTACCTAAATGCCATGTCCCAAGTAGTCTGTCTGCCTTCCTGGGAGAAAGACCCTGCAGCAAGCTGCGGACCCCCCCATCATGACATAAAATACTTCTTACCATTAATGCGACTTCTTGAACAGGTGCGGTAGGAAACGGATGGATGGATTTAAATGCATGAGAATGTTTTATATTTTGAACGTTATTTTTAGCACTGTGAATTCCAGCGGAATTATTCATAATTATCGTGTTAAGCAATGTCAGCTAAGATTTATTTATCTGAGAGCCAGATGCAGTCATCAAAAGAGCCACATCTGGCTCTAGAGCCATAGGTTCCCTACCCCTGCGCTATATTATGAACTAGACAGGAAGAGATGTGAAATGAGGTCTATATGTCAAATTCCAGTTAAGGATAGTATTAATTACCTAGGAATACTTATTAAAAATTTGAGTTTTAGATGGGTCTTGAACTTTAATTCAATTGTAGAAAAAACTAAGAAAAGATTTAACCAATGTCTACAGGGAGATTTATCCTTAAAAGGCAGAACCTTGCTTTCCAAAGCAGAAGGTATCTCCCGGCTTACGTATGCAGATATTTCTTTACATGTTAACCAAAAAATATGTACAACTTTTGACAAAACACCGGTTGACGTTATTTGGAAAAACAAAATGAATGATATTAAGAAATGTTATAACGAACAATTACAATTATTTCACTACACTAAACAACACCTTTAAAATTAATTGGATAAAACACTACTTGAAAGACCCGACCTCAATTTGGAACTTCATTTCTAATCATGCATTTTTTAACCTTTGAGGACTAAAATTGTTGCTATTGTGTAATTATAACATTGATAGGATTCCTGTTGCGCTCTCAAACTTCCACAAACAAGCCCTTCGAACATTGTCTCTTAGCACAAAACCGGAACTCTTATAACTAAAGTGAGTTTTTTTTACATTGTACAGTTCGATGATCACGTATACGTTTTATGAAAATATCCAATGTTTTATGTATCATAATTAAGACATTATTCACCCTTAGGTGAATAATGTCAACTCACTACACCAGTATGTTTTAGTGCTTTTATGGTGAGTTTACTGACAGATATAATTAAGAACTTTACACTACTTTATATTAGACAATGCAACAGTGGAGGATGAATGTCACATAACAAGAAGATAGAGGAAAAGAAGAAGCTTATCGACTACAAAATCGAGACGGACTACAAAGGCGCAAGTGCACAAATTTGCAGGACTTATGCAGATCCCAAATACAGATCAGCAGGTACTAGAAAGTAAGAAAAGTTGCTTTTGCATAATATTGTGAAAGAAAAGGCCAGATAATGTGTCTTACCTTATACACACAGCATAATAATACTTCAATGTTGAAGCACAGTACAATCCATCAAGCGGTGTGGCTTCATACAGTAGCTTACCAAAGTCCTACTAAATTTTTTTTAATAGATTTTTGAGCGTATGTAATGTTATATATTTTCAATGGAACATATATAATGTTGGTGTTGTTTACTTGAGTGATATTGCAGTCTACACGTATCTCTTATGTGTGACGGCCATCTACTGGTCACACTTGTCATTTCACCATGTACCAAATAAAATAGCTTCAAGGTCGGTAAGCGCAACCAGAATTAATATGTACATTACGCAGAGTTTTGAAAAATGAAAGGTGCCTTAGAGTCGGAAAAATATGGTAATTTTGTCTTGTTTCGTTCTAAACTTCTTTTCGTCAGGGGGAAAAAGGTTGTTGAGGAGGATTAATACCATATTTCCTTGAATTGCCGCCGGGGCGCTAATTAATTTAAAAAAAAAATTCTCCCTCTGGCGCTTACCAAAGACATACGGTAAAGGCAAGCATGCGCTTATTATTTTAAAACCTCTTCTCACTCCGGCACTTACCAAAGGCATGCGGTAAATTTAGGCCTGCGCTTAAAAATTTGAGTGTAATGTAAGGATACCATCATGAAAAGCACAGTTAATAAAATAAACTTTATTATGGTCTTACCTTTACTTATAAATGAAGTCCATGCGCAGCTCCTTCTGATCAAAAGCATCGATAACTTGTTTATAGAAGTCTTCCTTATCTTTCTTCAGTTTTAAAAGTCTCTCTGTCTCGATGGAGATCTTCCTTTATTACCTCCTGCTTCCAATGAAAGTCCAGTTTAGAAAACTGTTTTATTTTAGATATGTAATCCTCCATGTTAAAAGTGCAAGCGAGAGGAAAAAATAAACACTCTTGCTGCTTGTTGTGACTTCTTCTGCAGCCGAGTAGTCGCAAGAAGGATCACTAGCGCCCTCTACCACCAGGAGGCGGGAGTCCTTAAATGACTCATATTTGACACACGCAGCTACTGTATATTAGTAAAACATGGCTGCTTACTGTTCTTTTTAGCATATTCAATAGCTTGGACCTTAAATCCTAATGAATAGCTCTTAATCTTTTTCCCTTTATGCGATTTCAAATGTGAAGTGAAGTGAATTATATTTATATAGCGCTTTTCTCTGGTGACTCAAAGCGCTTTACATAGTGAAACCCAATATCTAAGTTACATTTTAAACCAGTGTGGGTGGCACTGGGAGCAGGTGGGCAAAGTGCCTTGCCCAAGGACACAACGGCATTGACTAGGATGGCGGAAGCGGGAATCGAACCTGCAACCCTCAAGTTGCTGGCACGGCCACTCTACCAACCGAGCTAAACCGCCCCATGATTGAAATCAGCCTCCTCCATTTTGAAAACGATGACAGGTGACGTGACGAGTTTGACCCGGTGGAAATTCTAGACAGGCGCTAATAAAAATAATATTTTGCGAAACAGGTTTGACCCGGCGTTAATTCTGAGCCGGCGGTAATGCTAAGAATGCGCTAATTATTTTGCGAAACGAGTTTGACCCGGCAGTAATTCCAGGCAGGCGCATATTATATACCCGGCGGCAATTCAAGGAAATACGGTAGTTCACGAAATGAGCTCTGTGCCAAAATGAAAATGGGCAAAAGAGTGATTTTAACTGTACGGCCGTACCATGAGTGAGGATCTAACGCAGTAGAGATAATTCATGCAAACTCGTTAGCCTTGCGGACATGCCGTCAATGACTGTGTTGGCCTGAAAGAAGTCAGCATCAATATTTGTTACATTTGGGAAGTCTAAACAAAATGACTCCAATTGGCTGGCGGTTTTGGCAGCCCTGGTGTAAGGTTTGCAATGTGACGCTGATGCACACCCAATAATATCCCACAAGCTGAATGAATGAGAATATTTCCAAAATGCAAGGTGGAAAAGCTCAGTGTGCATGAGAGGCCTTCACTACCTGTTACACAGGTGCACAATGTACCTCCTGTGTGTGTGATAGCATCCGTCTTGGCAGCCGCATGAAGGCTATATAGCCTGTCATGACTGGTTGCACTTTGCAGACTCCAACCGTTTAGCCCATTAAGGACCACAGAGGACTTTTCTTTGTGTTCAGTGACCAGGGAGAATGTGAGACCTGGACATATTTTGATGAAGTGTCACGACTGCAGGGTTCTTGCCTCTGACAAAAAGTGCCATACTTTAGTAGTCAATTGCATACTTGCAATACTGTATTTTTCGGATTATTAATTGCTCCGGAGTATAAATTGCACCGGCCGAAAATGCAAGATAAAGAAGGAAAAAAAACATATATACCTTGCACTGGAGTATAAGTCGCATTTTAGGGGGAAATATAAAATAAATAAAGAAAAGTGATCAACAGGCTCACACATAAGAGATACGTGCAGATTGCAATATGACTGCAGTATTTTTCGTACTATAAGTCGCAGATTTTTTCAGTTTGGCCGGGGGTGCGACATATACTCAGGAGCGACTTATTTGTGAAATTATTAACACATTACTGTAAAATATCAAATGATATTATTTATCTCATTCGCGGAAGAGACAAAGAAAATGTCAGCAATCGTCACACACACGTCAACCAATAAGAATTCGGCGGGGTAGGGTCATGGCAGAAGTGCATTGTGGGTCATGGAATGCTAACTGCTATATGCTACTGCCGTAGTTATTAAAATGGATCATTTCATGGTTGGCGGTAACTTATAAAAAGTGAGAAGGGCTGAACAAA